>NW_027521972.1:246302-424118 GCF_052094955.1 Ictidomys tridecemlineatus
ACAGAGAGGAGCGCTTTGAAACTGGGGTTTATAAGGATTATTAGAGAGAGCAGAGGATGGAGACTGGAGTGCAGTAAGAGTGTTACAGAGAGCAGAGCATGGAGACTGGTGTGCAGAAGGAGTGTTACAGAGAGCAGAGTTTGTAGATTGGTGTCCAGAAGAACTGTTAAAGAGAGCAGAGGTTGGAGACTGAGATGCTGAAGGATTGTTACAGAGAGCAGACTTTTGACACTGATTTTCAGAAGGACTGTTACGGAGAGCAGAGCTGGTGTGTAGAAAGATCATTGCAGAGAACAGAGGTTTGAGACTGAGGTGCAGAAGGATCGTTGCAGAGAGCGGAGGTTGGAGACTGAAGTGTTAAAGGACTGTTGCAGAGAGCAGAGGTTGGGGACTGGGATGAAGAAAGACTGTTGCAGAGAGCAGAGTTTGGAGACTGATGTGCAGAAGGACTGTTTCAGAGAGTAGAGTTATGAGACTGGGGTGAAGAAGGACTGATACAGAAAGAAGACTTTGGAAACTGGGGTGCATTAGGACTGTTACAGAGAACAGAGGTTGGAGACTGCAGTACATAAGGACTGTTACAGAGAGTGGAGATTGGAGACTAGTGTACAGAAGGACTGTTGCAGAGAGTAGAGTTTGGAGAATGGGGTGCAGAACGACTGTTGCAGATAACAGAGGTTGGAGACTTGGGTTCAGATGGACTGTCGCTTATAAAAGAGGTTGGAGATGGGGTGCAGAAGGACCTGTGAAAAGAGCAGAGGTGGGAGACTGGGGAGGGGAAGGAATGTTACAGAGAACAGAGTTTGGAAACTGAGGTGCAGAAGGATCTTAGAGAGAGCAGAGTTTGAAAACTGGGGTGCAGGAGGACTGTTGCAGAGAGAAGACGTTGGAGACTGGAGTGCAGAAGAATCATTGCAGAGTGAACAGTTTGAAGACTGGGGTGCAGAAGGACAGTTACAAAATGCAGAGTTTGAAGACTGCGGTAATAAAGACTGTTACAGAGAGCAGAGGATGGATACTGGGGTGCAGAAGGATCATTGGAGAGGGCAGAGGTTAGAGACTGGTGTGCAGAAAAACTGATCCAGAAATCAGAGTTTGGAGACTGGGTTTTACAAAGATCTTACCGAGCACAGAGTTTTGAGATTGAGGTGCAGCAGGACTGTTAGAGAGCACAGATTTTGGAGACTGAGGTACAGAAGTATCATTGCAGAGAGCAGAGGTGGTGACTGTGTAACAGAAGGATCGTTACAGAGAGCAGAGGTTGGAGACTGGGGTGCAGATGGACTGTTAAAGAGAGAACAGGTTGGAGACTGGGGTGCAGAAAAAATTTTGCAGAGAGCACAGGTTGGAGACTGTGGTGCAGAAGGAGTTTTGCAGAGAAGAGGTCGGAGACTGTGGTGCAGAAGAACTGATATAGAAAGCAGAGGTTGGAGACTGGGGTGGAGAAGGACCCTTACAGACAGCAGGTTTTGTAGACTGGGGTGCAGAAGGACTTTTACAGATAGCAGAGTTTGGAGACGGGGTGGAGAAAAATCGTTACAGAGAGAAGAGTTTGGGGATTGGGTGAAGAAGGCCTGTTAAAGAAAGCAGAGGTTGGAGACTGAGGTGCAGAAAGACTGTTGCAGAGAGCAGAGGTTTTAGACTGAGGTGTCGAAGGACTGTAACAGAGAGCAGAGTTTGCAGACTGGGGTGCTGAAGGACTGATACAAAAAGCACAGTTTGGAGACTGGTGTGCACAACGACAGTTATAGAGAGCAAAGTTTGGAGACAGCAGTACAGAAGGACTCCTACAGAGAGCAGAGTTTGGAGACTGGGGTGGAGAAGGACTGTTACAGAGAGCATATGTTGGAGACTGGGGAGCAGAAGGACTGTTTCAGAGACCGGAGTTTGGAGACTGAGGTGAAGAACGACTGTTGCAGCAAACAGATGTTGGAGACTGGGGTGCATAATGACCTTTGCAGAGAGCAGAGGTTGGAGACTGAGTTGCAGAAGGACTGTTGTAGAAAGCAGAGTTTGGAGACTGAGGTGCAGAAGGACTGTTGCAGAGATTATAGGTTGGAGAATGAGTTGCAGAAATCGTATTACAGAGAGCAGAGTTTGGAGACTCAGGTGCAGTAGGACAGTTACAGAGAGCAGAGGTTAAATACAGGGTTGCAGAAAGATCTTACAAAGAGCGGAATTTGGAGACGGAGGTGCAGTCCGACTGTTACAGAAAGAAGAGGTTGGAAATTGGGGTGCAGAAGGATTGTTACAGAGACCAGAGTTTGAAGATTGCGGTATAGAAAAACTGTTACAGAGAGCCGATGTTGGAGACTGGGGTGCAGAAGGAATGTTACAGAGAGCACAGGTTAGAGACTGGGGTGCAGAAGGATAGATATGGAGAGCACAGGTTTAAGACTAGGGTTCAGAAGGACTGATATAGAAAGCAGATTTTGGAGACTGGGGTGCAGAAGGCACGTTACAGAGAATAGAGGTTGGAGACTGTGGTACAGAAGGACTGTTAGAGAGCAAATGTTGGAAACTCGGGAGTAGAAAAACTGTTGCAGAGGACAGACGTTGGAGACTGGGGTGTCGCAGGACACTGGCTGACAGCAGAGAGCAGATGATGGGGACTAGGGTGCAGAAGGACTGTTGAAGAGAGCAGATTTTAGATACTGGGGTGCAGAAGGACTGTTACACAGAGCAGAGTTTGGAGACTGTGGTGCAGAAGAACTGTTATAGAGAGTAGAGTTAGGAGACTGGGGTGCAGATAGACTGTTACAAAGAGCAGAGGATGGAGACTGGCATTCAGATGGATCTTACAGAGAGCAGAGTTTGGAGACTGGGGTGCAAAAAGACTGTTGCAGAGAGCAGATGTTGGAGACTGGGGTGGAGAATAACCATTTCAGAGAGAAGAGGTTGGAGACTGGGTTTGAGAAGGCCTGTTACAGAGAGCAGAGTTTAAAGACTGGGTTTCAGAAGGATCTTACAGAGAGCAGAGTTGGGAGACTGAGTTGCAGAAAGACTGTTAGAGAGAGCAGATGTAGGAGACTTGGGTGCAGAAGGGTCGTTGCAGAGAGCAGAGATTTAAGACTGGTGTGCAGAAGAACTGTTGCAGAGAGCAGATGTTGGAGACTGGGGTGCAGAAAGACTGTTGCAGATATTTGTAACTAGGTTGCAGAAGGACTGTTATAGGGAGCAAAGGTCTGAGACTGGGGTACAGAAGGACTGTTGCAGAGAGCAGATGTTGGAGAATGAGGTGCGGAAGTTCTGTTAAAGCAGAGTTTGGAAACTCAGGTGCAGAAGGACTATTAAAGAGTGCAGATGTTTGATACAGGGGTGAAAAAGGATCTTACAGAGAGCAGAATTTGGACACTGAGGTGCAGAAGGACTGTTGCAGAGACCAGAGGTTGTAGACTAGGGTGCTGTAGGATCTTTGCAGAGAGCAGAGTTTGGAGACTGGGGTGCTGAAGTATTGTTGCAGAGAGCAGAGGTTGGAGACTGTGGTGCAGAAGGCCTGCTACAGAGAGCAGAGTTTGGAGACTGGCGTGCAGAAGGCCTGTAAGATAGAGGAGAGTTTGGAGACTGGGTTGCAGAAAGACTGTTATAGAGAGCAGAGTTTGGATACTGGGTTGACAGCAGAGGTTGGAGACTGACGTTCAGGTGTACTGTTAGAGAGAGCAATGGTTGGAGACTGGGGTGCAGAAGGATCGTGCAGAGAATATAGGTGTCAGACTGAGGTGCAGAAGTACTGTTACAGAGAGCAGAGGTTGGAGACTGAGGTGTAGAAGGACTGTTACAGAGAGCAGAGTTTGTAGAATAAGGTGCAGAAGGACTTTTACAGAAAGAAGAGGTTGGAAATTGAGGTGCAGAAGGACCGTTACAGAGACCAGAGTTTGGAGACTGTGGTATAGAAAAATTCTTACAGAAAGCAGAGGTTAAAGACTGGGGTGCAGATGGAATGTTACAGAGAGCACAGGTTGGAGACTGAGGTGCAGAAGGATAGATACAGAGAGCAGAGTTTTGAGACTGGGGTTCAGAATGTCTGATAAAGAAAGCAGATTTTGAAGACTGGGGTGCAGAAAGACCGTTCCGTAGAGCAAAGGTTTGAGACTGCGGTACAGAAGGACTGTTACAGAAAGTAGAGGTTCGATACTGGGGTTCAGATGGACTGTTACAGAGGACCGAGGTTGGAGACTGGGGTGCCCACCCTCGCAGAAAACAGAGGTTGGAGACTGCAATGGAGAAGAAATGTTTTAGAGAGCAGATTTTGTAAACTGGAGTGCAGAAAGATCTTTCAGAGAGCAGAGGTTAGAGACTGTGGTGCAGAAGGACTGTTGCAGAGAGTAGAGTTCGGAGACTAGGGTCCGGAAGTATCGTTGCAGAGATGCAGAGTTTGGAGACTGGGGTGCAGAAGGACTGTTGCAGAGAGCAGAGGTTGGAGACTGGGTGCAGAAGAACTGTTGCAGAGAGCAGAGGATGGAGACTGGAGTGCAGAAGGACTGTTGCAGAGAGTAGAGGTTGGAGACTGGGGTGAAGAAGGATTGTTATAGGAAGCAGAGTTTGGAAATTGGGATGCAAAAAGACCGTTAAAGAGAGCAGAGTTTGGAGACTGCGGTATAAGACTGATACTGAGAGAAGAGGTTGAAGACTGGGGTGCAGAAGGACTCTTACATAGAGCACAGGTCGGAGACTGAGGTGCAGAATAATAGATACAGAGAACAGAGGTTGGAGACTGGGGTTTCGAAAGACTGATACAGAAAGCAGAGGTTGGAGACTGGAGTGTAGAAGGACCGATACAAAGAGCAGAGGTTGGAGACTGTGGTACAGAAGGACTGTTACAGAGAGCAGATCTAGGAGACTGGGGAGCAGAAGGACTGTTGCAGAAGACAGAGGTTTGAGACACCGGTGGAGAAGGAATGTTACAGAGAGCAGAGTTTGGAAACTAGAGTGCAGAAGGATCTTACAAAGAGAAGAGTTTGGAGACTGTGTTGCAGAAGGACTGTTGCAGAGAGCAGACGTTGGAGACTGGGGTCCAGAAGGATCGTTGCAGAGAGCACAGTTTTGAGACTGGGGTGCAGAAGGACTGTTCCAGAGAGCAGATGTTGGAGACTGGGGTGCAGAAGGACTGTGGCAGAGAGCAGATTTTAGAGCCTGGGGTGCAGAAGGACTCACACAGAGCAGAGGTTGGAGACTGAGGCTCAGAAGTACTGTTACAGAGAGAAGTGTTTAAAGACTGGGGTGCAGAGGACTGTTACAGAGAGCAGAGTTTGGAGCCTGGGGTTCAGATGGATCTTACAGAGAGAAGAGTTTTGAGATTGGGGTCCAAAAGGACTGTTGCAGAGAGCAGATTCTGGAGACTGGGGTGGAGAAGAATTGTTGCAGAGAGAAGAGGTTGGAGACTGGGGTGCAGAAGGCCTATCACAGAGAGCAGAGTTTGGAGACTGCGTGGCAGAAGTCATGTTACAAAGAGCAGAGTTTGGAGACTGTTGTGCAGAAGGACTGTTACAGAGTGCAGAATTTAAAGACTGGGTTGTTGAAGGATCTTACAAAGTGCAGAGTTGGGAGAATGAGGTGCAGAAGGACTGTTACCAAGAGCAGAAGTTGGAGACTGTGGTGCAGAAGGGTCCTTGCAGTGCGCAGACTTTTCAGAGTGTGGTGCAAAAGGACTGTTGTAGAGAGCAGATTTTGGAGACTCGGGTGTAGAAGGACTGTTGCAGAGAGCAGAGGTTGGAGACTTTAGTGAAGAAGGATATTTGCAGAGAACAGAGGTTGGAGACCAGTTGGCAGAAGCCCTGTTACAGACAGCAGAGTTTGAAACTGGGTTGCAGAAGGATCTTACAGAGAGCAGAGCTTGCAGACAGGGTGCAGAAGGATGGTTACAGAGAGCAGAGCTTGGAGACAGTGGTCCAGAAGGACTCTTGCATAGAGCAGACGTTGGAGACTGGGGTTCAGAAAGATCGTTGCAGTAACAGAGTTGGAGACTGGGGTGTAGAAGGACTGTTGCAGAGAGCAGATGTTGGATACTGGGGTAAAGACGGACTGTTGCAGAGAGCGGAGGTTAGAGATTGGGGTTCATAAAGACTGTTGCAGAGAGCAGAGGTTTGAGAATGAGGTACAGAAAAACTGTTACAAAAAGCAGAGGTTGGAGACTGGGATAAAGAAGGACTGTTACAGAGAGCAGAGGTTGGAGACTGGGGTTCAGATGGATCTTACAGAGAGCAGATTTTGGAGACTGTGGTGCAAGAGGACTGTTGCAGAGAGCAGAGGTTGGAGACTGGTGTGAAAAAGAATCCTTGCAGAGAGAAGTGTTTGGAGACTGGGGTGCAGAAGACCTGTTACAAAGAGCAGTGGTTGGAGACTGGGTTGCAGAAGTCCTGTTGCAGAGAGCAGAGGTTTGAGATTGTTGTGCAGAGGGACGATTACCGAGTGAAGAGTTTAAAGACTGGGTTGCAGAAGGATCTTACACAGAGCAGAGTTGGGAGACTGAGGTGCAGAAAATTCGTTGCATACAGCAGAGTTTTCCCACTGAAGTGCAGAATGACTGTTGCAGAGAGCAGATATTGGAGACTGGGGTGCAGTAGGACTGATGCAGAGAGCAGACATTAGAGACTGGGGTTAAGTAGGATCGTTTTAGAGACCAGAGGTTGGAGACTGGTGTGCAGAAGGATTGTTACAGAGAGTAGAGTTTGGAGACTGGGTTTTAGAAGGATGCTACAGAGAGCAGAGGTTGGAGACTGAAGTGCAGAAGGACTGTTACAGAGAATAGAGTTTGGAGACTGAGGTGCAGAAGGACTGTTGCATAAAACAGTGTTTGGAGACTGAGGTTCAGAAGGATAGATACAGAGAACAGTGGTTGGAGACTGTGGTTCAGACAGACTGATACAGAGATCAGAGGTTGGAGACTGGGGTGTAGAAGGACCGTTACAAAGAGCACAAGTTGGATACTGCAGTACAGAAGGACCAGATATCGTAGACTGGGGAGCAGAAGGACTGTTGCAGAGGACAGAGTTTAGATACTGGGGTGGGAAAGGAATGTTACAGAGTGCAGAGTATGGAATCTGGAGTGCACAAGAATCTTACAAAGAGCAGAGGTTGGAAACTGTGGTGCAGAAGGACTGTTGAAGACAGCAGATGTTGGAGACTTGGGTCAAGAAGGAGCGTTGTAGATAGCAGAGTTTGGAGACTGGGGTGCAGAAGGACTGTTGCAGAGAGCAGATGTTGGAGACTGGGGTGGAGAAGAATCATTGCAGAGAGAAGAGGTTGGAGAATGGGGTGGAGAAGACCTGTTACAGAGAGCAGAGTTTGGAGACTGGGTTGCAGAAAGATGTTAAAGAGAGCAGAGTTGGGATACTGAGGTGCAGAAGAACTGTTACAGAGAGTAGAGGTAGGAGACTGGGATGCAGAACGGTCGTTGTAGAGAGCAGAGTTTTCAGACTGAGGTGCAGAAGAACTGTTGCAGAGAGCAGATGTTTGAGACTGGGGTGCAGAAGGATTGTTAGAGAGCAGAGGTTGGAGACTGGGGTGCATAAGGATCTTATAGATAGCAGGGATTCGAGACTAGGGTGCAGAAGCACTGGTGCCAAGAGCAGAGTCTGGAGACTGGGTTGCAGAAGGGTATTACAAAGAGCAGAGTTAGGAGACTGAGGTGCAGAAGGATCATTGCAGAGAGCAAAGATTTTAGACTGAGTTGCAGAACGACTGTTGCAGAGAGCAGATATTGAAGACTGGGATGCAGAAGGACTGTTGCACAGAGCAGAGGTTAAAGACTGGGGTGAAGGAGGGTTGTTGCAGTGAGCAGAGTTTTCAGACTTAACTTCAGAAGGACTGTTGCAAAGAGCAGATGTTGGAGACTGGGTACAGAAGGATTGTTGCAGAGTGCAGAGGTTGGAGACTTCGGTGAGGAAGGATCTTTGATGAGAGCAGAGGTTGGAGACCGGTGTGCAGAAGCACTGTTACAGAGAGCAGAGTTTGGAGACTGGGTTTCAGAAGGATATTACAGAGAGCAGAGGTTGCATACAGGGGTTTAGAAAGATTATTACAGAGAGCAGATTTTGAAGACTTTGGTGCAGAAGGACTGTTAAAGAGAGCATAGGTTGGAGTCTGAGGTGTAGAAGGACTGTTACAGAAAGCAGAGTTTGGAGACTCATGTGAAGAAGGACTGTTACAGGAAGCAGAGTTTGAAAATTGGGGTGCAGAAGGACTGTTAAGGAGAGCAGAGTTATGAGTCTGCGGTATAGGACTGTGTCCGAGAGCAGATGTTGGAAGCTGGGGTGCCGCAGGACCCTCAAAGAAAGCAGAGGTTGCAGACTGCGGTGGAGAAGTAATGTTAGAGAGAGCAGATTTTGGAAACTGGGGTGCAGAAAGATGTTACAGAGAGCAGAGTTTGGAGACTGTGGTTTAGAAGGACTGTTGCAGAGAGCACACGTTGGAGCCTGGGGTCCAGAAGGATGGTTGGAGAGAGCAGAGTTTAAAATGGAGTTACAATTACTGTTGCAGAGAGCAGATGTTGGAGACTGGGGTGCAAAGGACTGTTGCAGAGAGCAGAGGTTGGAGAATTGTGTGCAGAAGAACTGTTGCAGAGAGCAGAAGTTTAATACTGAGGTGCAGAAGGACTGTTACAGAGAGCAGAGGTTGGAGACTGTGGTGCAGAAGGAGGGTTACAGAAAGCAGAGGTTGGAAACTGGGGTGCTGAAGGACTGTTGCAGAGAGCAGAGGTTGTCGACTGTGGTGCAAAAGGACTGTTGCAGAGAGCAGAGGTTTGAGACTGGTGTGAAGAAGAATCGTTGTAGAGAGAAGAATTTAGACTTGGGTGTAGAAGGTCTGTTACAGAGAGCAGTGGTTTGAGACTGGGTTGATGAAGGATCTTACAGAGAGCAGAGATTGGAGACTGAGGTGCAGGGGGACTGTTACCGAGAGCAGTGGTTGGAGACTGGGTTGCAGAAGGATCGTGCAGAGAGCCGAATTTTCAGACTGAGGTGCAGAAGGTCTGTTACAGAGAGCATAGGTTGGAGACTGAGGTGTAGAAGGATTGTTACAGTGAGCAGAGTTTGGAGACTCAGGTGCAGAAGGACTGTTCCAGGAAGCAGATTTTGGAAATTGGTGTGCAGAAGGACCGTTAAGGAGAGCAGAGTTTGGAGACTACTGTATAGGACTGTTACCGAGAGCAGAGGTTGGTGACTGGTGTGCAGAAGGACTCTTACGTAGAGCACAGGTTGAGACTGAGGTGCAAAAGGATAGATACAGAGAACAGAGGTTGGAGACTGGGGTTCAGACAGACTGATACACAAAGCAGAATTTGGAGACTATGGTGTAGAACGACCGATACAAAGAGCAGAATTTGGAGACTCTGGTACAGAAGGACTGTTACAAAGAGCAGATCTCAGAGACTGGGGAGCAGAAGAACTGTTGCAGAGGACAGAGTTTGGAGACTGGGGTGAAGAAGGAATGTTACAGTGAGCAGAGTTTTCAGACTGAGGTGCAGAAGGACTGTTGCAGAGAGCAGATGTTGGAGACTGTGGTGCAGAAAGATCATTGCAGAGAGCAGATTTTGGAGACTGGGGTGCAGAAGGACTGTTGCAGACAGCAGAGTTTGGAGACTGGGGTGCAGAAGGACTGTTGCAGAGAGCAGATGTTTTAGACTGGGGTGCAGAAGAACTGTTACAGAGAGCAGAGGTTGGAGACTGAGGTGCATAAGGACTGTTACAGAGAGCAGAGGTTGGAGACTGGGGTTCAGATGGATCTTACAGAGAGCAGAGATTGGAGACTGGGGTGCAAACGGACTGTTGTAGAGAGTAGATGTAGGAGACTTGGGTGGAGAAGAATCATTGCAGAGAAGAGGTTGGAGACTGGGGTGCAGAAGGCCTATCTCAGAGAGCAGAGTTTGGAGACTGGGTTCCAGAAGTCCTGTTACAAAGAGCAGAGGTTGGAGACTGTTGTGAAGAAGGACTTTACAGAGTGCAGAGTTTAAAGGCTGGATTGCAGGAGGATAATACAGAGAGCAGAGTTGGGAGACTGAGGTGCAGAAGGAATGTTACAGAGAGCAGAGTTTGGAGACTTGGGTGCAGAAGGACTGTTACAGAGAGCAGAGGTTGGAGACTGGGGTGCAGAAGAACTGTTACAGAGAGCAGAGTTTGGAGACTGGAGTGCTGAAGGCCTGTTACAGAGAGCAGATGTTGGTGACTGAGGTACAGAAGGACTGTTATAGAGAGCAGAGGTTGGAGACTGGGGTGCAGAAGGACTGTTACAGAGAGCAGAGGTTGGAGAATGGGGTGCAGAAGGACTGATACAGAAAGCAGAGGTTGGAGACTTTGGTCTAGAATGAACCTCACAGAGAGCAGATGTTGGAGACTGCAGTACAGAAGGACTGTTACAGAGAGCAGAGGGTGGAGACTAAGGTACAGAAGGACTGTTGCAGAGAGCAGAGGTTGGAGAATGTGATGCAGAAGGACTGTTTCAGAGAGTAGATGTTAAAGACTGGGGTGAAGAAGAACTGTTGCAGAGAGCAGAAGTTGGAGACTGGGTTTCAGAAGGATTGTTGCAAGGAGCAGAGGTTGGAGCCTGGGGTGAAAAAGGAGTGTTACAGAGATCAGAGTTTGGAGACTGTGTGGCAGAAGGATCTTACATAGAGCAGAGTTTGGAGACTGAGGTGCAGAAGAAGTGTTACCGAGAGCAATGGTTGGAGACTGCGGTGCAGAAGGATTTTTGCAGAGAGCAGAGGTTGGAGACTGACATGCTGAAATACTCTAGCAGACAACAGAGGTTGGAGAATGGGGTGTAGAAGGACCGCTGCGAAGAGCAGATGTTGGAGACTGAGGTGCAGAAGGATTGTTACAGAGAGCAAAGGTTGGAGACTCGGGTTAAGAAGGACTGTTACGGAGATCGGAGTTTGGAGACTGGGATGCAGAAGGATCTTTCATAGAGCAGATGTTGGAGACTGCGGTTCAGACGAACTGTTACACAGAGCTGAGGTTTGAGACTGGGGTGCAGAAGGACTGTTAGAAAGAGCAGAGTTTGGAGATAGAGTTGCAGAAGGATCTTACAGACAGCAGAGGTTGGAGACTGAGGTGGAACAGGACTGTTACAGAGAGTAGAGTTTGGAGACTGGGGTGCAGAAAGATCGTTGCAGAGAACCAAGTTTTCAGACTGAGGTGCAGAGGGACTGTTAGAAATTAAAGAGGTTGGAGACTGGGGTTCAGAAGGACTGATACAGAAAGCAGAGTTTTGAGACTAGGGTGCAGAAGGACCGTTGCAGACAGTAGAGTTTGGAGACTGCAATACAGGAGGACTGTTACAGAGAGCAGAGTTTGGAGAATGGTTTATAGATGAATTTTTTCAGAGTGCAGATGTTGGAGACTGGGGTTCAGAAGAACTGTTGCAGAGAGCAGAGTTTGGAGACTGAGGTGCAGAAAGAATGTTACAGAGAGCAAAGGTTTGAGACTTTGGTGCAGAATTACTGATACAGAAAGCAGAGGTTGAGACTGGGGTGCAGAAGGACCGTTACAGAGAGCAGAGCTTGGAGACTGTGTTACAGAAGGACTGTTGCAGAGACCAGAGGTTAGAGAGTGGGGTGCAGAAGGACTGTTACAGAGAGCAGAGGTTAGAAAATGGGGTGCACAAGTAAGGTTGCAGAGTTCAGAGATTGGAGACAGAGGTGCAGAAAGACTGTTATAGAGAGCATAGATTGGAAACCGTGGTTCAGAAGGACTTACACAGAAAGCAGAGGTTTGAGACTGGGGTGCAGAAGGACTGTTACAGAGAGCAGTTGTTGGAGACTGGGGTGCATATGGATCGTTGCAGAGAGCAGAGGTTGGAGACAGGGGTGCAGAAGGACGGTTGCAGAGAGCAGAGGTTGGAGACAGAGGTGCAGAAAAATAGTTACAGAGATTAGAGGTTGGAGACTGGGGGGCAGAAGGATCGTTGAAGAGAGCAGAAGTTGGATACTGAGTTGAAGAAAAATCATTGAAGACAGCAGAGGTGGAGACTGGGCTGCAGAAAGATCTTTACAGAGAGAAGAGGTTAAAGACTGCAGTGCAAGAGGACTGTTACAGAGAGCAGAGGTTGGAGACTGGGGTGCAGAACGAATGTTGCAGAAAGCAGAGGTTGGAGACTGGGGTGCAGAAGGACTGTTATAGAGAGCAGAGTTTTGAGGCTGGGTTGCAGAAGGATCATACAGAGAGCAGTGGTTGGTGACTGTGGGGCTGGATGAATATTACAGAGAGCAGTGGTTGGAGACTGGGGTGCAGAAGCATCATGCAGAGAGCAGAGGTTTCAGACTAAGGTGCAGAAGGACTGTAACAGAGAGCAGAGGTTGGAGACTGAGGTGCATCAGGACTGATACAGAGAGCAGAGTTTGGTGACTGAGGTGCAGAAGGACTGTTACAAAAAGCAGAGGTTGGAAATTGCGGTAGAGGGACCATTACAGAGAGCAGAGGGTGGAGACTGTGGTATAGAAAGATTGTAACATAGAGCACAGGTTGGAGAATATGGTGCAGAAGGACTGTTACGGAGAGCAGAGGTTGAAGACTGGGGTGCAGAAGGATTGTTACAGAGAGCAGAGGTATGAGACTGGGGTGCAGAACGACTGTTACACAGAGCAGAGCTTGAAGACTGGGGTGTAGAAGGACTGTTGCAGAGAGGAGACATTGGAGACTGGGGTGCAGAAGGATCGTTGCAGAGAGCAGAGGTTGGAGACTGAGATGCAAAAAGACTGTTACAGAGAGCAGAGTTGGGAGACTGGGGTTTAGGAGGCCTGTTACGGAGAGCAGAGTGTGAAGAAGGACCCTAGAATGACTGTTACAGATCACAGAGTTTGGAGACTGTGTTGAAGAAGGATCTTACAGAGAGCACATGTTGGGGACCCAGGTGCAGAAGGACTGTTACAGAGAGTAGAGGTTGGAGACTGAGGTACAAAAAGATCGTAGCAGAGAACAGCGTTTTAAGACTGAGGTGCAGAAGGACTGTTGCAGAGACCACAGGTTGGAGACTGGGGTGCAGAAGGACTGTTGCAGAGAGCAGAGGTTGAAGACTGGGGTGTAGAAGGCTTCTTATAGAGAACAGACTTTGGAGACTGGGGTGCAATATGCCTGTTACAGAGAGGAGAGTTGGGAAAGGTGTGCAAAAAGACTGTTAGAGAGGGCAGAGTTGGGAGACTGGGTTGCAGAAGGATCTTACAGAGAGCAGATGTTGGAGACTGAGGTGTAGAATGATCATTGCAGAGAGAAGAGTTTGGAGACTGTTGTGCAGAAGGCCTGTTACAGAGAGCAGAGTTTGGAGACTGGGGTGCAGAAGGCTTGTTAAAGAGAGCAGAGGTAGAAGACTGGCGTCCAGAAGGACTGTTATAGAGAGCAGAGTTAGGAGAGTGGGTGGCAAAAGGATGTTACAGAGAGCAGAGTTTGGAAGCTGAGGTGAAGGAGGACTGTTACAGAGAGCAGTGGTTGGAGACTGGGGTTCAGAAGGATCCTGCAGAGATAAGAGGTTTCAGACTGAGGTGTAGATCGAGTGTTACAGAGAGAAGATGTTGGAGACTGAGGTGCAGAAGGACTGTTACAGGGACCAAATTTTGGAGACTTTGTTGCAGAAGGCCCTTATATAGAGCAGAGTTTGGAGAATGAGGTGCAGAAGGACTGTTACAGAGAGCAGATGTTGAAGTCTTGGGTGCAGAAGGATTGTGGCAGAGAGCAAAATTTTTAGACTGAGGTGCAGAAGGACTTTTGTAGAGAGCAGATGTTGGAGACTGGGTTGCAGGAGTTTCATTGCAGAGAGCAGAAGTTGGAGACCGCAGTACAGAAGGACTGTTCCAGAGAACAGAGGTTGGAGACTAGGGTACACAAGGACTTTTTCAGAGAGCAGATGTTGGATACTGTTTTTCAGACGGACTGTTTCAGAGAGCAGAAGTTGTAGAATGGTGTGCAGAAGGACTTTGGAGAGAGCAGAGGTTGGAGACTGAGGCGCAGAAGGACGGAGAAATAAAGCAGAGGTTTGAAAAGTTGTGCAAAAGGACTTTTACAGAGAGCAGAGTTTGGAGACTGCAGTACAGAAGGACTGTTACAGAGAACAGAGTTTGGAGACTGGGGAGAAGAAGGAGTGTTGCAGAGTACGAAGGTTGGAGACTAGGGTGCAGCAGACCGTTTCAGAAAGCAGAGGTTTGAGACTGGCATTGAGCAGGAATATTACAGAAAGCAGAGTTTGGAATCTGGGGTCAGAAGGATCTTTCAGACAGCAGAAGTTGGAGACTGGGGTGCAGAAGCATCGTTGCAGAGAGCAGAGTTTGGACACTGGGGTGCAGAAGGACTGTTGCAGAGAGTAGATTTTGGAGACTTGGGTGTAGAAGTACTGTTACAGAGAGCCGAGGTTGGAGATTGAGGTGTAGAAGGACTGATAAGGAGAGCAGAGTTTGGAGACTGAGGTGCAGAACGACTGTTACAGAAAGCAGAGGTTGGAGATTGGGGTGAGATGGACCGTTACAGAGAGCAGAGTTTGGAGACTACGGTATAGGAAGACTGTTACAGAGAGCAGAGATGGGAGACTTGGGTGCAGAAGGACTTTACAGAAAGCACAGGTTGGAGACTGATGTGCAGAAGAATAGAAACAGAGAGCAGAGGTTGAAGACTGGAGTTCAGAAGGACTGATACAGAAAGCAGAGGTTGGACACTGGTGTGCAGAAGGATGGTTACAGAGAGCAGAGTTTGCTGACTGCGGTACAGAAGGATTGTTACAGAGAGCAGATACTGTAGACTGGGGAGCAGAAAGACTGTTGCAGAGAACAGAGTTTGGAGACCGGGGTGCCGCAGGACCCTTGCAGAAAGCAGAGGTTGTCGACTGGGGTATAGATGGAATGTTAGACAGCAGAGTTTGGAAACTGGAGTGAAGAAAGATCTTACAGAGAGCACAGATTGGAGACTGTGGTGCAGAAGGACTGTTGCAGAGAGCAGACGTTGGAGACTGAGGTCCAGAAAGATCGCTGCTGAGAGCAGAGTTTGAAGACTGGGGTGCAGAAGATTGTTGCAGAGAGCAGAGTTTGGAGACTGAGGTGCAGAAAGACTGTTACAGAGGGCAGATATTGGAGACTGGGGTGCAGAAGAAGTGTTGCAGAGAGAAGAGGTTGGAGACTGAGGTGTAGAAGAACTGTTACAGAGAGCAGAGGTAAGAGACTGGAGTTGAGATGGATCATAAAGAGAGCAGAGGTTGGAAACTGAGGTGCAGAAGAATTGTAACAGACACCTGAGGTAGGAGACTGTGGTGCAGGAGATTCATTGCAGACAGCAGAGTTTTCAGACTGTAATGCATAAGGACTGTTGCAGAGACCAGATGTTGGAGAGTGGGGTGTAGAAGAACTGTTGCAGAGAGCATAGTTTGGAGACTGAGGTGCAGAAGGACTGTTACAGGAAGCAGAGGTTGGAAATTGGGTTGCAGAAGTATCGTTAAAGAGAGCAGAGTTTGGAGACTGCGGTTTAGGACTGTTTTCAAGAGCAGAGGTTGGCGACTGGGATACAGAAGGACTCTTACAGAGAGCACAAGTTGGAGACTGAGGTTCAGAAAGATGGATACAGAGAACATTGCTTGGATACTGGGATACAGACAGGCGGATACAGAAAGTAGAGTTTGGAGACTGAGGTGGAGAAGAACCGAAACTAAGAGCACTGGTTGGATACTGCGGTACAGAAGGACTGTTACAGAGAGTAGATCTAAGAGACAGGGGAGAAGAAAGACTGTTGCAGATAGAAGAGGTTGGAGAATGAGGTGCAGAATGACTGTTACAGATAGCAGAGTTTGGAGATTGGGGTGCAGAAGGACTCTTACAGAGAGCAGAGTTTGAAGACTGGGGTGCAGAAGGACTGTTAGAGAGAGAAGAGGTTGGAGACTGGGTTTCAGATGGATCTTACAGAGAGCAGAGTTTAGATACTGGGGTGCAAAAAAACTGTTGCAGAGAGCAGAAGTTGGAGACTGAGGTGGAGAAGAATCATTGCAGAGAGAAGAGGTTGGAGACTGGGGTGCAGAAGGCCTGTTACACAGAGCAGAGTTTGGAGACTGGGTGGCAGAAGTTCTGTTAAAGAGAGCAGAGGTTGAAGACTGTTGTGCAGAAGGACTGTTAAAGAGTGCAGAGTTTAAAGACTTGGTTGCAGAAGGATGAAACAGAGGGCAGAGTTGGGAGGCTGAGGTGCAGAAGGACTGTTAAAGAGAGCCGAGGTAGGAGACTGGGGTGCAGAAGGGTCATTGCAGAGAGCAGAGATTTCAGACTGAGGTGTAGAATGACTGTGGCAGAGAGCAGTTGTTGGAATCTGGAGTGCATAAGGACTGTTGCAGAGAGCAGATATTGCTAACTAGGGTCCAGAAGAACTGTTGTAGAAAGCAGAGGTTGGAGACTGGGGTGCAGAAGGACTGTTGCACGGAGCAGAGGTTGAAGACTGAGGTGCGGCACTCCTGTTACAGAGAGCAGAGGTTGGAGACTCGGGTGCAGAAGGACAGTTTAGGAGAGCAGAGGTTAAATACAGGGGTGCAGATGGATCTTACAGAGAGCAGAATTTAGAGACTGAGTTGCAGAAGGACTCTGCAGAGATCAGAGTTTGGAGACTGAGATGCAGAAGGACTTTTACAGAGAGCAGAATTGGGAGACTGGGTTACAAAAGGACTGATACAGAAAGCAGAGATTGGATTGTGGGGTGCAGAAAGACCGTTACAGAGAGCAGAGTTTGGAAACTGCAGTACAGTACGACTGTTACAGAGAGCAGAGGTTGAAGACTGGGGTGCAGAAGTACTGTAGCAGAGAGCAGATGTTGGTAACTACGGTGCAGAAGGACTGTTACAGAGAGCAGATTTTGGAGCCTGGGGTGCAGAATGACTCTTGTGGAGAGCAGAGGTTGGAGACTGGGGTGCAGAAAGACTGTTACACAGAGCAGAGGTTGGAGACAGGGGTGCAGAAGGATCTTACAGAGAGCAGAATTTGGAGACTGAGGTGCAGAAGGACTTTTGCAGAGGTCAGAAGTTGGAGCCTGGGGTGCAGTAGGATCACTGCAGAGAGCAAAGGTTCGAGACTGGGGTGCAAAAGGATCGTTGCCGAGAGCATAGGATGGAAACTGGGGTGCAGAAGGCCTGCTATAGATAGCAGAGTTTTGTGACTGGCGTGCAGAAGGCCTGATACATAGAGGAGAGGTTGGAGACTGGGGTGCAGAAGGACTGTAACAGAGAGCAGAGTTTGGAGACTGGTTTGCTGAAGGAACTTACAGAGAGCAGATGTTGGAGACTGACGTGCAGAAGGACTGTTACAGAAAGCAGCGGTTGGAAATTGGGGTGCAGAAGGATCCTTACAGAGAGCAGAGGTTGGAGACTGTGGTATAGAATGACTGTTACAGACAGCAGAGGTTGGAGACTGGGGTGAAAAAGGACTGTTACAGAAAGCACAGGTTGGAGATTCAGGTGCAGAAGAATAGATAAAAAGAGCAGAGGTTGGAGACTGGGTTAAGAAGGACTGATTCAAAAAAGCAGAGGTTGGAGACTGGGTTGTAGAAGGACCGTTACAGAGAGCAGAGGTTGGAAACTGCTGTACATAAGGTCTGTTACAGAGAGCAGATCTCGGAGACAGGGGAGAAAAAGGACTGTTGCAGAGGACAGAGGTTGGAGACTGGGGTGGAGAAGAAATGTTACAGAGAGCAGAGTTTGGAAACTGAAGTGCAGAAGTATCTTACAGAGAACAGAGGTAGGAGACTGTGGTGCACAAGGACTGTTGCAGAGAGCAGACTTTGGAGACTGGGTTCCAGAAGGTTCGTTGCTGAGAGAAGAGTTTGGCGACTGGGGTGTAGAAGGACTGTTGCAGAGAGCCGATGTTGGAGACTGGGGTGGAGAAGGACTGTTGCAGTGAGCAGATTGTAGAGACTGGGGTTCAGAAGGACTGTTACAGATAGCAGAGATTGGAGACTGGGTTCAGATGGATCTTACAGAGAGCAGAGTTTGGAGACTGGGGTGCAAAAGGACAGTTGCCGAGAGCAGATTTGGAGCCTTGGGTGGAGAAGAATCTTTGCAGAGATAAGAGGTTGGAGACTGGGGTGCAGAAGGCCTATTACAGAGAGCAGAGTTTGGAGACTGGGTTGCAGAAGTCCTGTTACAGAGAGCAGAGGTTGGAGACTCTTTTACAGAAGGACTGTTACAGATTGCAGAGTTTAAAGACTGTTTTGCAGAAGGATCATATAGAGAGCTGAGTTGGGAGACTGAGGTGCAGAAGGACTCTTACAGAGAGCAGAGGTAGGAGACTGGGGTTCAGAAGGTTCGTTGCAGAGAGCAGAGTTTTCAGACTGAGGTGCAGAAAAACTATTGCAGAGAGCAGATGTTGGAGACTGGGGTGCAGAAGGTCTGTTTCAGAGAGCAGATGTTGGTAACTAGGGTGTAGAAGGACTGCTTTAGAGAGCATAGTTTGGAGACTGGCGTGCAGAAGGACTTTTGCAGAGAGCACAGGTTGGAGACTGAGGTGCGGAAGTCCTGTTACAGAGAGCAGAGTTTGGAGACTCGGGTTCAGAAGAACTGTTATAGAGAGCAGAGTTTGGAAACAGGGGTGCAGAAGGATCTTACGGAGAGCAGAGGATGGAGACTGAGGTGCAGAAGAACTGTTGCAGAGATCAGAAGTCGGAACTGATGTGCAGTATGATCATTTAAGAGAGCAGAGGTTGGAGACTGGTGTGCAGAAGGATCGTTGCAGAAGCTAGCGGTTGGAGACTGGGATGCAGAAGGCCTGCTACAGAGAGCAGTGTTTGGAGACTGACGTGCAGAAGGCCTGTTACAAAGAGGAGAGTTTTGACACTGGGTTGCTGAAAGATCTTACAGAGAGCAGAGGTTGGAGACTGAGGTGCAGGTGGAATGTTACAGAGAGCAGTGATTGGAGACTTGGGTGCAGAAGGATCGTGCAGAAACCCGAGGTGTCAGACTGAGGTGCAGAAGGACTGTTATAAAGAGTACAGGTTGGAGACTGAGATGTAGAAAGATTGTTACAGAGAGCAGAGTTTGGAGACTGAGGTGCAGAAGCACTGTTACAGAAAGCAGAGGTTGTAAATTGGGGTGCAGAAGTACAGTTACAGAGACCAGAGTATGGAGACTGGTATAGAAAAACTATTACAGAAAGCAGAGGTTGGAGACTCGGGTGCAGAAGGAATGTTACAGAGAGCACAGGTTGGAGACTGAGGTGCAGAAGGATAGTTACAGAGATCAGAGGTTTTAGACTGGGGTTCAGAAGGACTGATACAGAAAGTAGAGTTTGGAGACTGGAGTGCAGAAAGACAAGTTATGGAGAGCAGAGGTTGGAGACTGCGGTACAGAAGGACTATTACATAGAGCAGGGGTTGGATACAGGGGTGCAGAAGCATCTTACAGAGAGCAGAATTTGGAGACTGAGGTGCAGATGGACTGTTGTAGAGAGCAGATTTTGGAGACTGGGGTGCAGAAGGCCTTTTACAGAGAGCGGATTTTGGACACTGGAGTGCAGAAGGCCTATTACAGAGAAAAGAGGTTGGAGACTGGGGTGCAGAAGGACTGTTACAGAGAGCAGAGTTTGGAGAATGGGGTGCAGAACGACTGTTGCACAGAACAGAAGTTGAAGACTAGGGTGCAGAAGGACTGTTACCGAGAGCAGAGGTTGGAGACTGAGGTGCAGAAGGACCATGCAGAGAGGAGAGGTGTCAGACTGAGGTGCAGAAATCAGTTTACATAGAGCAGAGGTTGGAGACTGAGGTGCAGAAGGACTGTTGCAGAGAGCAGGGTTTGGAGACTGGGGTGCAGAAGGTCTTTTGAAGAGAGCAGAGATTGGAGACTGAGGTGCGGAAGTCCTGTTACATAGAGCCGAGGTTGGAGAGTGGGGTGCAGAAGGATAGTTACAAGGAGAAGAGCTTGAAGACAGGGGTGCAGAAAGATCTTACAGAGAGTAGATGTTAATGACTGAGGTGCAGAAGGACTGTTTCAGAGATCAGAGGTTGTAGACTGGGGTGCAGAAGGATCGTTACAGAGAGCAGAGTTTGGAGACTGGCGTGCAGAAGTCCTGGTACAGAGAGGAGATTTTGGAGACTGGGGTGCAGAAGGACTGTAATAAAGAGCAGTGTTTAAAGACTGAGTTTCTGAAGGATCTTACATAGAGCAGAGGTTGCAGACTGACATGTAGCTAGACTGTTACAGAGAGCAGTGGTTGAAGACTGGGTGCAAAAGGATCGTGCACAGAGCAGAGGTTTCAGACTGAGGTGCAGAAGGAATGTTACAGAGAACAGAGGTTTGAGACTGAGGTGTACAAGGAGTGTTACAGAGAGCAGATCTTGGAGACTCAGGTGCAGAAGGACTGTTACAGGAAGCAGAGTTTGGAAACTGGGTTGCAGAAAGACTTTTACAGAGAGCAGAGGTTGGAGACTGCGATATAAAAATGTTATCGAGAGCAGATGTTGGAGAATGGGGAACAGAAGGACTCTTACATAGAGCACAGGTTGTAAACTGAGGTGCAGAAGGATAGATACAGAGAACAGCGGTTCCAGACTGGGGTTCAGACATACTGATACAGAAAGCAGAGGTTGGAGACTGGGGTGTAGAAGGACCGTTACGAAGAGCAGAGGTTGGAGACTGCGGTACAGAAGGACTGTTACAGAGAGCAGATCTCAGAGACTGGGGAGCAGAAGGACTGTTGCAGAGGAAAGAGGTTGAAGACTGGGTTGGAGAAGGAATGTTACAGAGAGCAGAGTTTGGAAACTGGAGTGCAGAAGGATCTTACAGAGAGCAGAGCTTGGAAACTGAGGTGCAGAAGGACTGTTGCAGAGAGCAGACATTGGAGACTGGGTTCCAGAAAGATTGTTGCAGAGAGCAGAGTTTAGAGACTGGGGTGAAAAATGGACTGTTACAGAGAGCAGAGTTTGGAGACTTGGGTGTGGAAGTACTGTTGCAGAGAGAAGATGTTGGAGACTGTGGTGGAGTAGAATCTTTGCAGAGAGAAGAGGTTGGAGACTGTTGTGCAGAAGGACTGTTACAGAGTGCAGAGTTTAAATACTTGGTTGTAAAAGGATCTTATAGAGAGCAGATTTGGGAGACTGGGGTGCAGAAGGACTGTTAGGAGAGCAGAGGTAGGAGACTGGGGTGCAGAAGGACTGTTACAGAGAGCAGAAATTGAATGCAGGTTTGCAGAAGCATTTTACAGAGAGGAGAATTTGGAGACTGAGGTGCAGAAGAACTGTTGCAAAGATCAGAGGTTGGAGTCTCGGGTGCAGTAAGATTATTATAGAGAGAAGTGGTTGGAGACTGGGGTGCAGAAGGATCCTTGGAGAGAGCAGATTTTGAAGACTGGGGTGCAGAAGGATTGTTACAAAGAGCAGAAATTGGATGCAGGTTTGCAGAAGCATTTTACAGAGAGGAGAATTAGGAGACTGAGGTGCAGAAGGATTGTTGTAGAGATCAGAGGTATGAGAGTGGGGTGAAGTTGGATCATTGCAGAGAGCTGATGTTGGAGACTGGGGTGCAGAAGGATCGTTGCAGAGAGCAGATTTTGGAGACTGGGGTCCAGAAGGCCTGCTACAAATAGAGGAGTTTGGAGACTGACGTGCAGAAGGCCTGTTACGGGAGAGGTTGGAGACTGAGGTGCAGGTGGACTGTTACAGAGAGCAGTGTTTGGAGACTGGGGTTTAGAAGTACTGTTACAGAGAGCAGAGTTTGGAGACTGAGGTGCACTAGGATTGTTAAAGAAAGCAAAGGTTGGAAATTGGGATGAAGCAGGACCGTTACAGAGACAAGAGTTTGTAGACTGCGGTATAGAAAAACTGTTACAGAGAGAAGAGGTTGGAGACTGGGGTGGAGAAAGAATGATACAGAGAGCACAGGTTGGAGACTGAGGTGCACAAGGAGTGTTACAGAAAGCAGAGGTTAAAAACTGAGGTGCAGAAGAAATGTTACAGAGAGCACAGGTTGGAGACTGAGGTGCAGAAAGATAGATACAGAGAGCAGAGGTTTGAGACTGAGGTTCAGAAGGACTGATACAGAAAGCAGAGTTTGGACACTGGGGTGCTGAAGGACCATTACAGAGAGTAGAGGTTGGAGACTGGGGAGCAGAAGGACTGTTGCAGAGGACAGAGTTTGGAGACTGGGGTGCCACAGGAGACTTGCAGAAAGCAGAGGTTAAAGACTGGGTTGAAAAAGTAATGTTACAGAGAGCAGAGTGTGGAAACTGGAGTGCAGAAGGATCTTACAGAGAGCAGAGTTTGGAGACTGTTGTGCAGAAGGAGTGTTACAGAGAACACAGTTTGGAGATTGGGGTTCAGAAAAACTGTTACAGAAAGCAGAGGTTGGAGAAGGATCGTTACACAGAGCAGAGGTAGGACTTTGATGTGCAGAAGGACTGTTACAGAGAGCAGAGCTTGGAGACTCGGGTGCAGAAGTATTGTCGCACAGAGCAGAGGTTTGAGACTGGGGTGCAGAAGAAATGTTGCAGAGAGCAGAGGTTGAAGACTGGGGTTCAGAAAGACTGTAGCAGAGAGCAGAGGTTGGAGACTGGGGTCTAGAAGAACTGTTGCAGAGAGCAGACGTTGGAGACTGGGATGCAGAAAAATCATTGCAGAGATCAGATGTTGGATACTGGAGTATTATAAGAGGTTTGCAGAGAGCAGCGGTTGGAGACTGGGGTGCAGAAGGACTGTTGCAGAGAGCAGAAGTTGAAGACTGAGGTTCAAAAGGACTGTTACAGAGAGCAGAGGTTTTAGACTGGGGTGCAGAATAACTGATACGGAGAGGAGAGTTTGGAGACTGGGGTGCAGAAGGACTGTTACAGAGAGCAGATTTTGTAGCCTGGGGTGCAGAAGGACAGCTGCAGAGAACAGAGGTTGGATACTGGGGTGCACAAGGGCCATTGCAGAGAGATGAGGTTGGAGACTGAGGTGCAGAATGACTGTTACAGAGAGCAAATTTTGGAGAACGGTGTGCAGAAGGATCTTATAGAGACCAGACTTTGGAGACTGGGATGCAGAAGGATCGTTTCAGAGAGCAGAGGTTGGAGACTGGGGTTTAGAAGGTCTGTTACAGAGAGCAGAGTTTGGAGACTGGGTTGCAGAAAACCTGTTACAGAAAGCAGATGTGGGAGACTGGTGTGCAGAAGGATTGTTACAGATAGCACAGTTTGGAGACTGCAGTTTTGAAGGATTGTTGGAGAGAGCAGAAATTTCAGATTGAGGCTGAGAAGGACTGTTGCAAAGAGCAGAGTTTGGAAATTGGGGTGCAGAAGGACCGTTATAGGGAGAAGAGTTTGGAGACTGCCGTACAGCAGGACTGTTACAGAGAGCAGAGTTTGGAGACTGAGGTGCAGAAGGACCTTTGCAGAGAGCAGATGTGGGAGAATGGGATGCAGAAGGATCATTGCAGAGAGCAGAGGTTGGAGACTGAGGTGCAGAAGGATTGCTACAGAGATCAGAGTTTGAGGACCCGAGTTCAGTAGGATAGTTTCAGAGAGCACTGGTTGGAGACTGGGGTGCAGAAGCACTGTTGAAGAAAGCAGAAGTTGGAGACTGAGGTTCAAAAGGACTGTTACAGAGAGCAGAGGTTTTAGACTGGGGTGCAGAATAACTGATATGGAAAGTAGAGTTTGAAGACTGGGGTGCAGAAGGACTGTTATTGAGAGCAGAGTGTGTAGCCTGGGGTGCAGAAGGACAGCTGCAGAGAACAGAGGTTGGATACTGGGGTGCACAAGGGCCGTTGCAGAGTGATGAGGTTGGAGACTGAGGTACAGAATGACTGTTACAGAGAGCAAAGTTTGGAGAATGGGGAGCAGAAGGATCTTACAGATAGCAGACTTTGGAGACTGGGATGCAGAAGGATCGATGCAGAGAGCAGAGGTTGAAGACTGGGGTGTAGAAGGACTTTTGCAGAGAGAAAAGTTTAGAGATGGGGTGCAGAAGGCCTGTTTCAGAGAGCAGAGTTTAGAGACTGGGGTGCAGAAGGATTGTTACTGATAGCACAGTTTGGAGACTTATGTTTAGAAGGATTGTTGCAGACAGCAGAGGTTTCAGACTGAGGCTTAGAAGGTCTGTTACAGAGAGCAGATGTTGGAAATTGGGGTGCAGAAGGACCGTTATAGAGAAAAGAGGTTTGAGACTGCCGTACAGAAGGAGTGTTACAGAGAGCAGATTTTGGAGACTGGGGTGCAGAAGGACCGTTGCAGAGAGCAGATGTGGGAGACGGGGTGCAGAAGGACTATTACAGAGAGCAGACATTGGAAACAGAGGTGCAGAAGGATTGTTACAGAGAGCAGAGATTGGAGACTGGGGTGCAGAAGGACAATTACACCGAGCAAAGGACGGAGACTGAGGTGCAGAAGGACTTTTACAGATAGCAGAGTTTGGAGACTGAGGTGTAGAAAGATCTTTGCAGAGAGAAGAGTTTGGAGACTTAGGTGCAGAAGGATTGTTACAGAAAGCAGAGGTTGGCAATTTGGGAGCAGATGGACCGTTACAAAGAGAAGAGGTTGAAGACTGCGATACAAAATGACTTTTACAGAGAGCAGAGTTTGGAGACTGGGTTGAAGAAGGATCATTACAGAGAGAAGATGTTGGAGACTGGGGTGCAGAAGGCCTGTTACAGAGAGCAGAGTTTGAAGAGTGAGGTGCAGAAGGCCTGTTACAGAGAGCAGAGTTTGGAGACTGAGGTGAAGAAGGACTTTTACAGAGAGTAGAGGGTGGAGACTGGGGTTCAGAAGGAGTGTTACAGAGAGCAGAGTTTGGAGAATGGGGTGCACAAGAACTGTTACTGAGAGCAGAGGTTGGAGACAGGGGTGCAGAAGGACTGTTTCAGAGAGCAGAGTTTTGAGACTGAGGTGCAGAAGGACTGGTACAGAGAAAAGATTTTGGCAACTGGGATGTAGAAGGACCTTTGCAGAGAGCAGAGGTTGGAGCCTGGGGAGAAGAAGGATCGTTGCAGAGAGCAGATGTTGAAGACTGGGGTGAATAAGGACTATTAAAGAGAGCATAGGTTGGGGACTGAGGTTAAGAAAGATCATTTCTGAGTGCAGAGGTTTGAGACTGGGGTGCAGAAGGACTGTGACAGATTGCAGAACTTGGGGACTGAGGTGCAGAAAAACTTTTACAATGAGGAGAAGTTGGAGACTGGGGTCTAAAAGGATTCTTACAGAGAGCAGAGGATGGAGACTGGGGGGCAGAAAGATCGTTGCAGAGAGCAGAGGTTGCAAAATGAGGTGCAGAAGGATCACTACAGAGAGCAGAAGTTGGAGACTGGGGTGAAGCAGGACAGTTACAGAGAGCACAGGTTAGATACTTGGGTGCAGAAGAAATGCTGCAGACAGCAGAGGTTGGAGACTGGGGTGCAGAAGTATTGAAGCAGAGAGCAGAGGTTGTAGACTGCGGTTTAGAAGGACTGTTGCACAGAGCAGATGTTGGAGACTGAGGTGCAGAAGGATCATTGCAGAGAGAAGAGGTTGGAGACTAGGGTGTAGAAGGTCTGTTACAGAGAGCAGAGTTTGACACTTTGGTGAAGAAGACCTGTTACAGAGAGTAGAGTTTGGAGACTGGGGTGCAGAAGGATTGCTGCAGACAGCAGAGGTTTCAGAGTGAGGCTTAGAAGGACTCATACAGAGAGCAGAGGTTGGAATCTGAGGTGCAGAAGGACTGTTATGGAAAGCAGAGTTTGGCAATTGGGGTGCAACAGGACCTTAATAGAGAGAAGAGTTTGGAGACTGCAGTACAGAAGGACTGTTAGAGAGAGAGGAGTTTGGAGACTTCGGTGCAGAAGGACCGTGTTGAGAGCAGATGTTGGAGACTAGGGTGCAGAAGGACTGTTACAGAGAGCAGACATTGGAGATTGAGGTGAAGAAGGATTGATACAGAGAGCAGAGGTTGGAGACTGCGTTACAGAAGGACCATTACCGAGAGCAAAGTTTGGAGACTGAGGTGCAGAAGGACTTTTACACAGAGCAGAGTTTGGATACTGGGGTGCAGAAGAACTGTTACAGAGAGGAGAGTTTGGAGAAAGTGATGCCAAAGGATCTTACAAAGAGCAGAGTCTGGAGACTGGGGTGCAGAAGGACTGTTGCAGAGAGCAGAGGTTATAGACTGAGGTTCAGAAGGATCGTCGCAGAGAAAAGAGTTTGGAGACTGCGGTTCAGAAGACTGTTATAGAGAGCAGAGTTTCGAGATTGGGGTGAAAAACAAACTGTTACAGAGAGCAGAGGTTGGAAACTGGGGCGCAGTAAGCCTGTTACAGAGAGAAAAGGTTGGAGACTGGGGTGCAGAAAGACTGTAGCAGAGAGCAGAGTTTGGAGACTGGGTTGTAGAAGGACTGTTGCAGAGAGCAGACGTTGGAGACTGGGATGCAAAAGGATCGTTGCAGAGAGCAGATGTTGGAGACTGGTGTGTAGAAGGACTTTTGCACAGAGCAGAAGTTTGAGACTGGGGTGCAGAAGGACTGTTGCGGGGAGCAGAGTTTGGAGACTGGGGTGCAGAAGGACTGATACAGAGAGCAGAGGTTTCAGACTGGGGTGCAGAATAACTGATACGTAAAGTAAAGTTCGGAGACTGTGGTGCAGTAGGATTGTTACAGAGATCACAGTGTGTAGCCTGGGGTGCAGAAGGACTGCTGCAGAGAACAGAGGTTTGATATTGGGGTGCAGAAAGGCCGTTGCAGAGAGATGAGGTTGGAGACTAAAATACAGAATGACTGTTACAGAGAGCAAAGTTTGGAGAACGGGGTGGAGAAGGATCTCACAGAGAGCAGAGTTTGGAGACTGGGGTGCAGAAGGACTGTTGCAGAGAGCAGAGGTTGGAGACTGAGTTGCAGAAGAATCGTTGCAGAGAGAAGAGGTTGGAGACTGTGGTGCAGAAGGCCTGTTACAGAGAGCAGACTTTGGAGACTGGGTTGCAGAAGACCTGTTACAGAGAGCAGATCTGGGGACTGGGGTGCAGAAGGATTGTTACTGATAGCACAGTTTAGAGACTGGGGTTGAGAAGGATTGTTGCAGAGAGCAGAAGTTTCAGACTGAGGCTTAGAAAAACTGTTACAGAGAGCAGAGTTTGGAAATTGGGATGCAGAAGGACCGTTATAGAGAGTAGATGTTGGAGACTGCCATACAGAAGGACTGTTACAGAGAGCAGAGTTTGGAGACTGGGGTGCAAACGGACCATTGTAGAGAGCAGATGTGGGAGACTGGGATGCAGAAGGATCGTTGCAGAGAGCAGAGGTTGGAGCCTCAGGTGCAGAAGGATCGCTACAGAGAGCAGAGTTTGGAGTCCGGGGTGCAGTAGGATAGTTTCAGAGGGCACAGGTTGGAGACTGGGGTGCAGAAAAAATGTTGCAGAGAGCAGAGGTTGGAGACTGGGGTGCAGAAGGACTGTAGCAGAGAGCAGAGGTTGGAGACCGGGTGTAGAAGGACTGTAGCAGAGAGCAGACATTGGAGACTGGGATGCAGAAGGATCGTTGCAGAGAGCAGATGTTGAATACTGGGGTATAATAAGATTTTTGCAGAGAGCGCAGTTTGGAGACTGGGGTGCAGATGGAGTGTTGCAGAGAGCAGAGGTTGGAGACTGAGGTTCAGAAGGACTGTTACAGAGAGCAGAGGTTTTAGACTGGGGTGCAGAATAACTGATACGGAAAGTAGAGTTTGGAGACTGGGGTGCAGAAAGACTGTTGCAGAGAGCAGATGTTGGAGACTGAGGTGAAGAATGATCGTTACAGAGAATAGAGATTGGAGACTGGGGTGCAGAACGCCTGTTACAGAGAGCAAAGTTTGGAGACTGGGGTGCAGAATGCCTGTTACAGAGAGCAGAGTTTGGAGACTGGGGTGCAGAAGGACTGTTAAAGATAGCACAATTTCGCGACTGGGCATCAGAAGGATCTTACAGAGAAGATTTTGTAGACTGAGGTTCAGAAGAACTGTTACATACAGTAAAGTTTGGAACTCGGGTGCAGAAGGATTTTTGCAGAGAGCCGTGTTTTCAGACTGAGGTGCAGAAAGACTGTTTCAGAGAGCAGATGTTGGATCTTCGGGTGCAGAAGGACTGAAACAGAGAGCATAGTTTGGAGATTGGGGTGCAGAAGGCCCGTTACAGAGAGCAGAGTTTGGAGACTGGTGTGCAGAAGACTATTACAGAGAGCAGCGTTTGGAGAATGGGTTGCAGAAGGATCTTAGAGAGAGCAGAGGTTGGAGACTGAGGTGCAGAACGACTTTTATAGAGAGTAGAGGGTGGAGACTGGGGTGCAAAAGGAGTGTTACAGCGAGCAGAGTTTGGAGATTGGGGTGCACAAGAACTGTTTCTGAGAGCAGAGGTTGGAGACAGGGGTGCAGAAGGACTGTTTCAGAGAGCAGAGTTTGGAGACTGAGGTGCAGTAGGACTGTTACTGAGATCATATTTTGTCAACTGGAATGTAGACCATTGCAGAGAGCAGATGTTGGAGACTGGGTTCAAAAGGACTATTAAAGAGAGCAGAGTTTGGAGACTAAGGTGCAGAAAGATCATTTCTGAGTGCAGAGTTTTGAGACTGGGGTGCAGAAGGACTGTTACAGATTGCAGAACTTGGAGACTTAAGTGCAGAAGGACATTTACAGAGAAGAGAGGTTGGAGACTCGGGTGCAAAAGGATTCTTACAGAGAGCAGAGGATTGAGACTGGGGTGCAGAAGGATCATTGCAGAGAGCAGAGGTTAGAGAATGAGGTACAGAAGGATCACTACAGAGAGCAGAGGTTGGAGCCTGGGGTGAAGCAGTACAGTTACAGAGAGCACAGGTTAGATACTTGGGTGCAGAAAAAGTGTTGCAGAGAGCAGAGGTTTGAGACTGGGGTGCAGAAGTACTGTAGCTGCGAAAAGAGGTTGGAGACTGGGGTGCAGAAGGACTCTTACAGAGTTCAGAGGTTGGAAACTGTGGTGCAGAAGGATCGTTGAGAGAACAGATGATGGAGACTGAGTTACAGAAGATCCTTGCCGAGAGAAGGGGTTGGAGACTGGGGTGCAGAAGGCCTCTTATAGAGAGCAGATTTTGGAGACTGGGGTGCAGAAGGATCGTTGCAGAGAGCAGAGGTTGGAGACTGGGGTTCAGAAGGTCTGTTGCAGAGAGCAGACGTTGCAGACTGGGGTGAAGAAGTATCTTTACAGACAGCAGATGTTAGAGACTGGGGTGCAGAAGGACTGTTACAGATAGCGCAGTTTCGAGACTTGTATGCAGAAGGATCTTACAGAGATCATTTTGGAGACAGAGGTGCAGAAGAAGTGTTACAAGAGCAGAGGTTTAAGATTGGGGTGCAGAAGGTTTGTTGCAGAGAGAAGCATTTTCAGACTGAGGTGCAGAAGTACTGTTGCAGAGAGCAGATGTTGGATCCTGGGGTGCAGAAGGATCGCTGCAGAGAGCAGAGGTTGGAGACATGGGTGCAGAAGGCCTATTAAAGAGAGCAGAGTTATAAGACTGGGGTGCAGTAGGCCTGTTACAGAGAGCAGACTTTGGAGATTGGGGTGCAGAAGGATTGTTACAGAGAGCAGAGTTTGGAGAATTTGTTGCAGAAGGATCTTACAGAGAGCAGAGTTTGGAGACTGAGGTGCAGAAAGACTTCTACGAAGAGTAGTGTTTGGAGACTGGGGAGAAGAAGGAACGTTTTATGGAGCAGAGGTTGGAGACTGATGTCCAGACGAATTGTTACAGAGATAACAGGGTGGAGACTCAGTGCAGAAGGAGTGTGACAGAGAGTAGAGTTTGGAGATTGGGGTGCAGAAAAACTGTTACAGAGAGCAGAGTTCGGAGACTGTCGTGAGGAAAGACTAATACAGAAATTAGAGGTTGGAAACTGGGGTGTAGAAGGACCGTTACAGAGAGCAGAGTTTGGAAACTGCTGTACAGAAGGACTCTTACAGGGAGCAGAGTTTGGAGACTGGGGTTCTAAAGGATCATTGCAGAGAGCAGATCTTGTAGACTTGTGTGCAGAAGTATCTTACAGAGAGCATAGGTTGGAGACTGAGCTGCATAAGGACTCTTACAGAAACCAGAGGTTCAAGACTGGGATGCAGAAGGATCGTTGCAGAGAGCAGAGGTTGGAGACTGAGGTGCGGAATGATCTTTGAGGAGAGCAGAGGTTGGAGAATATGGTGGAGAACGATACTTACAGAGAGCAGATGTTGGAGACCGGGGTGCAGAAGGACAGTTACAGAGAGCACATGTTGGAGACTGGGGTGCAGAAGAAATGTTGCAGAGAGTAGAGGTTGGAGACTAGGTTGCAGAAAGACTGTTACAGAGAGCAGAGTTTGTAGACTGAGGTGCAGAAGGACTGTTACAGAGAGCAGAGGTTGAAGACTGGGGTACAAAAGAACTGATACAGAAAGCAGACTTTGGAGACTGTGGTGCAGAAAGACTGCGTCAGAGAACAGAGTTTGGAGACTGGGGTGCAGAAGAACTGATGCAGAGAGCTGAAGTTGGAGATTTAGGTGCCTAAGATTGTTACATAGAGCAGAGTTTGGATACTGGGGTGTATATGGACTTATAAAGGGAGCAGAGGTTGGAGACTGAGGTGCAGAAGAATCTTACAGAGAGCAGAGGTTGGAGACTGGGGTGCAGAATAACTGTTGCAGAGAGTAGAGGTTGGAAACTGAGGTGCAGAAAGATCGTTGCAGAGAGAAGAGGTTGAAGACGGGAGTGCAGAAGGCCTGTTACAGAGAGCAGAGTTTGGAAACTGGAGTGCAGAAGGCGTTTTACAGTGAGCAGAGGTTGGAGACTGGGGTGCAAAAGGACTGTCACAGATAGCACAGTTCATAGACTGGGGTACAGAAGGATCGTTGCAGAGAGGAGAGGTTTCAGACTGAGGTGCAGATGGACTGTTACAGAGAGCTTAAGTTGAAGTCTGAGGTGCAGAAGCACTATTATAGAAAAAAGAGTTTGGCAATTGGGGTGCAGAAGGACCATTACAGAAAGAAGAGGTTGGAGACTGCGGTACAGAAGGACTGTTACAAAGAGCAGAGTTTGGAGACTGGGGTGCAGAAGGACCATTGCAGAGAACAGAGGTTGGAGACTGAGGTGCAGAAGAATCGTTACAGAGAGCAGAGGTTGGAGACTGAGGTGCATGAGGTCTTTTACAGAGAGCAGAGGTTGGAGACTGGGGTGCAGAAGGATTCTTAAAAAGAGCAGAGGATGGAGACTGGGTTGCATAAGGAGTGTTACAGAGAGCAGAGTTTGGAGATTCTGGTTCAGAAGAACTGTTAAAGAGAGCAGAGTTTTGAGACTGGGGTTCAGAAGGATTGTTACAGAGTGCAGAGGTTTGATTCGGGTGCAGCAGGAATGTAACAGAGAGTAGAGCTTGAAGACTGGTTTGCATAAGAACTGTTACAGAGAGCAGAGGTTGGAACTGCAGTGCAGAATTCCTGTTACAGAGAGCATTGCTTGGAGACTGAGGTGCAGAAAGATCATTACAGAGAGCAGAGGTTTGATACTGAGTTGCAGAAGGACTGTTACAGAGAGCAGAGGTTTGAGATTTAGTTGCAGAAAGATTTTTACAGAGAGCAGAGGTTAGAGACTGAGGTGCAGAAGGACTTTTACAGAGAGCAGATTTTGAAGACTGGGGTGCAGAAATATCGTTGCAGAGAGCAGAGGTTGGAGACTGAGGTGAAGAAGTATCTTAAAGAGAGCAGAGGTTGGAGACTGGGGTCCAGAAGGACAGTTACAGAGAGCATAGATTGGATACTGGGATGCAGAAGAAATGTTGCAGAGAGCATAGATTTGTGACTGGGGTGCACAAGGACTGTTACAGAGAGCAGAGGTTGGAGACTGAGGTGCAGAAGGACTGTTACAGAGAGCAGAGGTTGGAGACTGGGGTCCAGAAGGACAGTTACAGAGAGCATAGATTGGATACTGGGATGCAGAAGAAATGTTGCAGAGAGCATAGATTTGTGACTGGGGTGCACAAGGACTGTTACAGAGAGCAGAGGTTGGAGACTGAGGTGCAGAAGGACTGTTACAGAGAGCAGAGTTTGGAGACTGGGTTGCAGAACGACTGATACACAAAGCAGAGATTGGAGACTGGGGTGCAGAAGGACCGTTACAGAGAGCAGAGTTTGGAGAATGTGGTATAGAAGGACTGTTACAGAGAGCAGAGGTTGGAGACTGGGGTGCAGAAGTTTTGTTACAGAGAGCAGAGTTTGGAGACTTGGGTGCAGAAGTTTTGTTACAGAGAGTAGACGTTGGAGACTGGGGTGCAGAAGGACTGTTACAGAGAGCAGAGTTTGGAGACTGGGGTGCAGAAGGATCTTCCAGAGAGCAGAGTTTGGAGACTGAGGTGCAGAAGGTCTTTTGCAGAGAGCAGAGGTTGGAGACTGAGGTGCACAATGATCATTTCAGAGCGAAGAGTTTGGAGACTGGGGTGAAGAAGGCGTGTTACAGAGAGCAGAGGTTGGAGACTGGGGTGCTGAAGGCCTGTTACAGAGAGAAGAGGTTGGAGATTGGGGTTCAGAAGGACTGTTACAGATATCACAGTTTGTAGACTGGTGTGCAGAAGTATATTATAGAGAGCAGAGTTTGGAGACTGAGGTGCAGAAGTAATGTTACAGAGAGCAGAGTTTGGAGACTTGGTTGCAGAATGATTGTTGCAGAGAGCAGAGTTTTCAGACTTAGGTGCAGAAGGACTGTTGCAGAGAGCAGATGTTCGAAAGTGGGGTGCAGAAGGACTCTTTCAGAGAGCAGAACTTGGAGACTGGACTGCAGAAGGATTATTGCAGGGAGCAGAGGTTGGAGACTAGGATGCAGAAGGCCTGTTACAGATATCACAGTTTGGAGACTGGTGTGCAGAACGATATAATAGAGAGCAGAGTTTGGAGACTGAGGTGCAGAAGGACTGTTACAGAGAACAGAGGTTGGAGACTGGGTTGCAGAATGATTGTTGCAGAGAGCAGAATTTTCAGACTTAGGTGCAGAAGGACTGTTGCGGAGAGCAGATGTTCGAGAGTGGGGTGCAGAAGGACTCTTTCAGAGAGCAGAACATGGAGACTGGGGTGCAGAAATTTTCATGCAGGGAGCAGAGGTTGGAGACTGGGGTGCAGAAGGCCTGTTACAGATATCACAGTTTGGAGACTGGTGTGCAGAACGATATTATCGAGAGCAGAGTTTGAAGACTGAGGTGTAGAAGGACTGTTACAGAGAGCAGAGGTTGGAGACTGCGGTGCAGAAAGAGTGTTTCAGAGAGCAGAACTTGGAGACTGGGGTGGAGAAGGATTGTTGCAGGGAGCAGAGTTAGTAGACTGGGGTGCAGAAGGACTTTTATAGAGAGCAGAGGTTTTAGACTGGGGTGCAGAAGGCCTGGTACAGAGAGCAGAGCTTTGACACTGTGGTGCAGAATGATTTCTGATAGCTGGTGAGCCTCCTTCTGGACACCTTTTTTTCCGCACAGTCCATCAGGCCCTCTCTTCTCACCCTGCTCTCTTTTGGCTTTATGAGCACCTATGACTTCCACAGTCACTCTAAGCCATGACTCTCAGGCCTATCTCCTGGGAACCTGTCCTGCTGCCTCCTGGAATCTCCTTGGGGAGACCCTGCAGGTACCCAGACTCCAGGCCCAACCTCCTTCCCACCTTTCCTCTCCCCAGACATGCTCCTTCTCATTTTTTTATGTTTTAATGAGTGATCCCACTGCCACTCAGCTACCCCACAGACCAGGTGCCCTCTTGTGTCCTCGTCACCAGGACTTTAACGTGCTTTACTCAGGGCTCCTCTTCAGAGCTTTTTCCCAAGCTCCAAATGTCACATCTTCAGTTACCAGATATTTCCTTTTAATCTTGTTTTGGCACCCGATTCTTCTCAGAGACTATATGAAGGTATTCTAACCAAAGCACATCGACTGTAGAGATTATTATGGCTTAGAAATAAGGTATCCTCCCACCAAAAGCTCATGGTCAGCAACAGTAGCAGTGTTCAGAGGTGAAATGATTAGACTGTGAGGCTTGTGACCTAATCTGTGGATCCATCCATTTTGTGGGTTAATTATCTAAAAGGCCCACTGTACTGAGAGGAGTGTGGGAAGGTGGAGTGTGGCCGGGGACATGCCCTGGGGAATCACATCTTGTCCCTTGCGAACTGTCTCCTCCAGTCCCTTCCCCCGCCCCAATCTTCTGGCTGCCATGAGCTAGGAATGCTTCCCCCCTTGTTCCCTTCCACCTCGGTGTCCCACCTCATCTCAGGCCGGCAGCAATTGGTCAGCTGGCCCCAGACCAAACCTCCAAGCCAGGAGGCAGGAGTGCATCTCTCCCTCCGGGTTGTTCTGGTCAGGCCTGTGGTAACTGTGGCAACCGTGGACTGACCCAGGGAGTAGGTGTAATGAGTGGATTGGACCCACAACTGTTTCCTAAATCCACAGATTTTGTCATTTTCAGAGCTCAAGCCATTTCCTTCTGGATGGCCTGTTTCCAGCCTGCCCTCACCTAGAATGTGGTCTACAAGTGATTATTGAGATTCTCCAGCCGTCCTGGTCCTGCCCATTTGCACACCACAGATAGCTCCTACGCAGCCAGACCCATGGACCTCCTGCTGCCCACTGAGGAGAGAAGAGAGATTTTCTGAGGACCCTGTTAGAAGTCCACTCTTATTTTTTTTTAAAGACCACACTCAGAGGGCATGTTTCAGGCAGTCCTTCACATGCGTCTTTGAGAAATCAGACTCACAATGATTTTTGTGATTCTCTCCCAGACTCCAATAACCATAGCTCTACTCCCTACTTCTCTGAGATCAACTTTTAGCTTCCAAAAAGAAGTGAAAAACTGCTATTTCTCTTTATGTGTCTGGCTTATTTCACTTAACATAATGTCTCCCATGAGCTAGTTTTAAATAGAAACTGCACAACAAATTTTTTTATGTCAGATTTAAATTTTATTCAGAAGAGATAATTCGAAATGGTCACATATGTTTATGTAGGAAAATGTTCATTAAGATATTTATAGGACTGCAGATGATCTGAATGTTTAGCCAAAGGGGAGAGATTAAGTTTATTTTAAGAGAGATTTAAGTTTATTGATCATCTCAATAGATGAAGAAAAAGCTTTTAACAAAATATAGCACCCCTACCTGTCAAAACAGTAGAAACACTAGGGACAGAAGGAACTTTGTAAAAGCATTGTAAAAGCTATCTATGCTAAACCCAAGGCAGCATCATTCTAAGTGAAGAAAGGTTGAAAGCATTCACTCTAAAAACTGGAAGAAGACAGAGTTCCCCTCTTTCACCACTTCTATTCAATTTCATTTTTGAAATTGCCAGAGCCATTGGAATAAAAAAAAGAAATTAAAGGTGTACAAATAGGTCAAGAAGAATTCAAATCTCACTCTTTGCTGATAGGATCATGTCATCTTCTTAATTTTTTTATTAGAGCATAATAGTTATACATAGAAGTTGGGTTGATTTGGAAAAGATCCTATGTGCATGGAATCCGATTTACTCCATTCAGTCCCCACCCCCCCATCTCCCTCCCCTTCCCGCCCCTATTCTCCTTTCTCTACTGATCTTTTTTTGGGTCATTTATCTGTTAATTTCTGTCTGGTGCTTTCTACATATACATAAAGGTGCAGTCCCCTGTGGTAGACTTCCATGTGCACATAACATGATCTGCGTAAAGACCTTTCACATTTCCTCCCTTCCCAAACCTCTCATTCTTTTTCTACTCCACTGATCTTCCCTGTATACTTAAGATAGCCAGTCCAAACCCACTTCATCAACTTCTTTCCTCTATTTTGCTCTAGCCCTGATAATTTCAGCATTGTACAGGAATAGTTAACTTCTGCCTTTCTGAACACCGAGATCAAGATTGATGTAAAATGAGAAAAACTCTACATTGGAAAACACTGAAGGCAACACCGACTGCTTCTGCAGATGATGACTCTGCTTTGTAAATGTTTATCTTAACATTTGCAATGAAAATGAACTTCTCCAGAAATCTTATGTTTACATAAAAGGACAACAAGAGACAGAGATTACTGAGACAGTGAAAAATGACTTCACACCATGATGAGGTCGAATGGCTTTCTGTTGGCTTCTAGCAATTCTCTGGTTACTCCCACCCACCATCACCCCTGGAAACGTGTGCGGCTCCATGCGTCTGATTTCCTGAGACCAGTCCCAAACGTTATCAGTCTCCAGGCTACTTTTCATTCGATATTATTTGCCATGTTGCTGCAGATTAACAAGCCTGTTTGGGGTGCTCTCAGTCCATTCTCATCATGGTCACTTTTTCTCTGTTTTGTAGCTATGACAACATTGGAAATGAGCAATCAATCATTTGTCACTGAATTCATCTTCTTGCGATTTTCCAAGCACTTAAACCTACAGGGCTGGTTCTTCCTGCTCTTTCTGGTTATTTACCTTACCACTCTCCTGGGGAACATGCTCATAATAGTGGCCACCAGGGTCAGTCCTGCTCTCCACACTCCAATGTACTTTTTCCTCAGCAATTTGAGCTTCTTGGACATCTGCTACACATCTACTACCCTTCCAGTACTGCTGGTGAACTTCTTCTGGGAGAAGAAGGCCATTTCTCATGAGGGCTGCCTTTCCCAGATCTTCTTCTTGGTGACAAGTACTGGCACAGAAGGCGTCTTACTGGCTGTGTGGCCAGTTTGACTGCTGTGTGGCCACCTGCCATCCTCCTCAGTACCCAGTCATCATGAGTGTGAACGTCTGTGTTGGCCTGGTGACTGGATCCTGGCTGTGTGGGCTGGTGAATTTGGTCTCACACACGGTGCTTGCCATTACACCCACTCTGTGTTGGCCCCACCATATCAGCCACTTTCTCTGTGACACCCCATTGCTCCTGAAGCTCTCCTGCTCAGACACCTCTGTCAATGAGTCTGTGATTCACGTTTTCAGTACCACCATGGGCCTGAGCCACTGCCTCTTCACTGAAGGCTCACGCACTCATCATGGCGGCCATCCTGGGGATTCCTTCTGCCTAGGGCAGGAGGAAGGCCTTCTCCACCTGTGCGTCCCCCCTCACTGTCGTGGTGGTCTTCTATGGAACAGCCAACTTCCACTATGACAGGCCCAGAGAAGGCTGGACACGGACACCCTGGTCTCTGTGCTCTTCTGTGTGGTGACCCCCATGTTGAAGCCCATCATTCACAGCCTTAGAAGCTATGAGGTCCAGAGTGCCCTGAGGAAGCTGGCTAGGAGACAGACTGTATAGTGAGATTAGAACTAGATGATGGTTTCATTCTAGGAAATGTCTTAGTTGTAGAAATATTTGAAATCTTCAGCAGCAATTACAAGAGCGCTCTCTCCATACACAGTGTCTCATGAACACTGTGGTTCCCCTTCAACCAGGGGAAGCACACTGGGCTAAGTATGTGACACATTGTGACCTCACCTGGGTTCTCTAATCCACAGATATTTCAGAATATTTTTATTACTTTTCTCTCCAAAAAAAGCTCATACCCAAAACAGTCAATCTCCTTTCCCCCAATATTGCAGCTCTAGCCAACACTAGTGAATGTGAAGTGCTATGTGCAATGTGACTTTGACTTGCATATTCTTAATGGATCTTGATTCTAAGTTGTAAATAAACACCATTTCTGTGTTTCTCCTTCACATGTGGAAAGACCCATGTATACACTCGAGTTTTGTGGATATTTTTAATGAAGTAATACCATATACACCTTTTTTATCTGACTCCTTTCACTTAGGATGTTTACAATTTTCAGTTTTATTGTAGCTTGTATTAGTACTTTAGTTTATTCCTTCTTATTGTGACTGATTTACATATTATGAAAATGCCACATTTCTTTGTTCATTTTCCACTGGATAGTAATTTTTACTTTGTGTCTGTGTGGGTGTCATACTGTAGATTGAACCTGGAGCCTCCTGCACACTAAACAATGTTCTACCACTAAGCCAAAGCCCAACACTTTTAAAAATTTTGTTTTGAGACAGGGTCTTGCAAATTTTCCCAGGTTGTCCCTGAATTTGTGATCCTCCTGCCTCAGCTTCTTGAGTAGCTAGATTACAAACCTGCCTGGTCATTTTCACTTTTTGACTAATATGAATAAGATTCATATATATAATATGAACATTATATATAATGTGAACATTATTTGAACATTCATGTACAAATCATTGGTGGACAACTTTTTTATTTATCTTGAGTTTGTAAGTAGGAGTGGAAGAGGTGGATCATTAACTCCATATTTAACTTTCTGAAGAAGTTCCAGATCATTTTCAGACCAGTGAAACCAGCTTACCTTATTATTAAGAGTGGTGAATAAAGCTTCTGATTTCCTCACTCCCTTAACAACACATCATTATCATTACTTTTATTGTGAGGACCCTGGAATGTGTGAAATTCTTCATCAAATGTGCTTTAGCTTTGCCTTTCCCTGATGGCTAATCATTCTAAGATCTTTTAGGAGTACTGTTAATGTGTCTCTCCTAAACATGAGGAAAACCCCATTGTATTATGGGAAATTTTAAGTTTTAGAGACTTATCTCTTTATCTAATACTTTTATTTTTATTTTTGTGCAGTAAAATACTACAAGACTTTCAAGCTTGTTGTCTTTTCTCCATCTGTGCCCAAAAGAGCTGTTTGATGACTCTTTTTTTCCCCTACTTTTAAACTCCGTAGCAAACAATTTCTTCACCAGGTCATGAGCATCAGCAGGTCAGCCCCAGACCTCTATAAATGTCCATCACAGGAAAATGAATTGTGAGATATCAGAGGATTTTTGACTCCTTCATGAGGCCACAGATATGCAACAGGCAACTTGCAGAATAACAGGTCCGTTTTGTGGTGAATGGAGACCGACAGCCAGTTTTACCAAGAGCTTTCTTTGCAGCCCAGGTGCTAGTATGGAGAGCAGCAAGGGCCACACCAAAACCAGAAATCTACGCCTCTCTGTGAGAGTTGCTGGTAAATAGTTTATGTACCATCACAATTTTCAAAAACACTATCCCAGAATCAGGATACGCCTACACCTTAAAAACATATTACAGAATATTGTACATATTTTCATTACCATTTTGATGGCATTTATGTAAAGACCTATCGTAGCACCTTTTCTATGTGTGTCTAAGTTTCCACAATACTACTTGTATTGCCAGAGTAGAAATAACTTCAGAGGTTATCACAAAACCTGAGGGATTTAGCATGATGCCTCCAGTACTGGAAGAAAACCCAAAACATAACCAGAAACCCTGGGATGCCTAAATTCCTTAAGTGAGATGATGTGTGTGGAAAATTACTTATGGTAAACAATAGATAATGCTAAGTGTTATTCCTCTGCTTTTGATGAGCATGACAGAAAGGAATAATTTTTAGGGAGAAAGTACAGGGACACATTTCCATTATGATGCAATATAGCATAACAATAGACCTACCAAAATATCTGTTTAAATAAAAATCATTATTGTAGAAGAAGTTATGTTTAGAAACGTATTCATTCACTAACTAGAGGTTTTCATCTTTATCTTACAACACATGGATGCTTGGGGAGGGGAGTTGCAAGCAATTTATTAACTGTAATAAATCCCTGAAGCTTGTGAGTAATCTACTTCATACACAACCCCCCTCCTTTAGAAATATTATATTTTGGGGTCACTCATAAGTGACTTCATTCTCGGTCACCTGACTTTGAGAAAACTGATTGGGAAAGAAAGATGCAGAGCTGCTTGTTCTGTGGGAACTGTCCATGGTCTCCATAAGGGATATGTTTAGGAGACAGGAGACACTGAGTTCCTCAGAAGCCGCTGGGCTATGCTGCCTCACTTATGCCCAGAGAGGCTTTATTTTTCTCAGCAAGATATCTGCACCAGAACCACTGAACAGAAATATCCTCTTGCCTCTGTCAAGTCTCTGTTAGATCCTTTAGGTCCCACACAGTACCGTGTTTATAAAATCATTTAAAAACTCTGCTCCATGGATGTACTTGACAGACCTTCTTCATTCTTCAAACCTTTACTGAGTGCACATTTACACAAGGTGTTGCCCTAGTGTTTAGTACACAATTGAGAGGCCCAACTAGGACCTGGAGGAGCGCATATTAAAGATGGAATGAGGGGCTTTGACAAGTATTAAGTGCTCCATTCCAAGAGCTGCCCAAGCAAACACTAAGGGAAAATAATGATAATTTGTAGATTACATAGAATTGTTACCAAGTTTCCTGCACATATTGAGTTCGTATTCCCATTAGATTGTAAGTTGGTTGAAGGACAGTGTCGGAAACCAGCTCCAACAGGGGGTCTCAGGAGACGAACGGATGGTGAGGAGTCGGGGAAAGAGGGGGTGGAGAAACAACACAGACACCAAAGTGAAGGTGTTGATCCCAATCTTTACTTGTGAAGTTGATCATATATACTTTTAATTTTGGCAGGCTTACAGTACTTTGTGGTTACAAAACAGGAATCATTATTCAAACAAAACAAAATATTACGTAGCTACAATTAGAATAGAAGAATGTATCTTGGCTTATTCATAAGCAAGCATTTGTACTTTCAGTTCGAGTTTTGCTTTGAGCTGTTTCTGCTTAGTTAACTTTTAATAATAGTTACATATGTCCCAAACTATTGGCCTCTACCTTGACTATTTTTTCTTGACTTACTGACTGGAACCAGTGCCATGGTTACGGCAAGTAGTTGATTTGTTATTACTTGTAATCAAACAAAAGTAAGAGCACAAACCATTGTGCACAGGAACAAGAACAAGTTGCCCAGTACTAAGCACTAATCTATCTTGTTAACATTAATTTTCCTTCTCTATATTTTAATTTAATTTCTCAAAAACTTCCTTGACAGGAATACAGGGAGTTTTTATATAGACATTAACAATTTACCCTCCACAGCTGAATCATTGCATTTAGAGCAAACAGATCTATGTTTTAGAAGTAGTTGCATTAATTGGGAAAGTCATGATTTTTCATTTATACTTAATGGTCATATGAGAAATCAGAACTATACTTATTAAAGGAATACAAAAACAAATCAGCCCATTCCCAAAACATACTGCGCTCCTCCCAAGGATGGATGCCTTGCGCCATCCACCTCAGTAGGGCCTTGCCATTGCCTGAGTCAGGGGAGGGGCACAGCAGGACAGGGATCAGAACTTATCCTCTTTGGGTTTCTTAGTAGATCTGGCTTAGCACTAAATTAGACCCTGTATAGGAACAAAATTGGTTTGAATTGAAACTAACAAGTACCAAGAAAAGAAATTTTAAAATCCTAAATGGAAAAGAGAATTTTTTTATTTTGAAGAATTTTATAACTAGAAGGCTCTGACATATTGTAAGAGGTAATAATTTGTCTTCCCTTTCCCCTTTATGCTAGAAGAAGCACAGGTGAAATAAAAAGAACCTACAGAGCTGGCACAGTGGTGCACGCCTGTAACCCAGCAGCTCAAGAGGCTGAGGCAGGAGGATAGTGAGTTCAAAGACAGCCTCAGCAAAAACAAGGCACCAAGAAATTCAGTGAGACCCTGTGTCTAAATAAAATATAAAATAGGGCTGGGGATGTTGCTCAGTGGTCAAGCCCCTGAGTTCAATCTCCGGTAACTGCCCCCCTACAATTTGGCCCCAAAAAAACAGAACTGAAAGAGATATTAAATGCTGAATTGAGTGCTGAATCTCCAAGAGAGGAGGGAGGATTTTTCCTGGTGAATTTTTTAAGATTTTAAACCTACCAGTTAGGGGTAAGGGCATCCCTGCATGTTAAGTGAAAGAGCCCAGCCTCCCCCAAAGTGTGTCCTTGGACAAGCATCACTGGGAACACTTGGAACTCACTGACAGAGGCCAACTGTTCTGCACAATGACCTCTTATCTTTCCCTCGGCTCCAAGCACCCACACCACATGGAAGGATATGAGGACAACTCTGGGCCAGGCCACATAGCTCATAGATTTCACAGTAATAAATTCATATTGCCACAAGCACATGAAATCATTCAGATATTTTTCTGAATAAATTCACCTTGTACTGTGTGTGTGTGTGTGTGTGTGTGTGTGTGTGTGTGTGTGTGTGTGCGTGCGTGTGTGTTTTAAGCAATTTACCGGGCAACATGAAAATTGGATTTAAAAATTTTAATCATTTTTTGTGCTATTGAGATCAAATAGGAATCATTGTTTCCCTGATGTGCATAAGGGTTTTCATGATCACACCATTCTTCCTCGTTTTGGTCATGCCTTTTTTTTTTTTTTTTTTTTTTTTTTTTTTTAGGAAATGAATCCCTAAGTTTAGTCAGGAAAACATTTCATTTATTACCAACGAAAAAAAAATTTTCTTCTTTTAAGACTGTAGACTTATTTATTTTATTTTGTTTATATTTAGATTTTAAAATTAGTTGTGCTTAACTGAAGCATCGAATTTCTATTGAAATTTAAATACTTTAAGCTTCTTAAGGCCCTGAGATTTGGAATTTTAATGAAAGCTGTGTTGGCCTATTAGTCATGTGCAATGAATTATTAGAACCAAAGACAAGAATGTCTGGGCATTCAATATAATAAGACAGTTTACTAATATATGGTATTATCATCAGGTAACTAAGTATCACTACAAATAATAGTTATTACATGATAAATTTTCTGAGTCAATTTCTTTGTTGTTTCTTAAATCATAATTGTTAATACATATTAAATGTACAAATTAATGTACATTATGCAAATTAAAGGGATTCATTGATGTTTCCCTACTTGAATTAATATATTCTGCATTAATTTCAATTCTTTTTTCTGTAAAATGGGGATAATAGGTTATCTTATAGGTTGTTGTGTAAACCAAATGAGATAATGCATGTAAAAGTCTTATAGGCATTTAATAAGTGTTAGGTATTTTTATCTAATGTGTGTCTCTATTCATTACTCAATTTGAAAAATCCTGATTGGATTCAGGTATGTAAAAATTCATCTTTTCAAAGAAATTCACTGGGTTTTGATAGAATGGATTATCCGAAATTCAATCTAATTTTTACAGAAAACATGCCACTTTTAAACTACATTAAACAAGGTCTTTAAAGTCAGGCATTTATGTGTATTGAAGCAATCTAAGAAGACTCACACTCAAATTATTTTTTTATGAAATATGCCCTAGTTGATTATGATGATTATGGTTATTATTATTGCAGAGCAGAGGGTTTACTATTAAGTTGATCTAATTCCTATGCTGCATTATATAAATTCTAAGGAGCAAGTACATATTGTGTCACAAAGTGTCATTCATGAGTTATGATTGTTAATAATGGATTCTAATGGTGACCATGATGATGATTCAATCTAATGCCCTACATTAATAAAGAGCATAGAGGATAAGGAAAATTGTTTGGGTATCATCCTTTACCCTACCCCACACCCGTGATCTACAAGAAATTAGCCACTAAAACAAAGGAAAAACTTATATGTAGATAAAATTATATAAACATACATTGGGAGATTTTTATAATGCCCCATGAAATTGTCCCTCCTGAACTGACCTTTATATTTAAGACCTTTACAATAGCAGTATGCACAACTTCAGAGTTTGTATTTTTAAAGCCCTGAACACTTACGTTTAGTTTACCTTTTACACACCCACAGACCATGTACCAATTTCCCATAGTAAAATCTGCTCGAACTGCCTTCTATTTGGAATTTTATTTCTTTTTCTGAAAACATCTAGATATCTACCTATAAAGAGATTGTCATATTGATCTTTTTGATACGGGGAGTTAAAAGAAAGTACATGTCACTGATTTCTAAATGACTTGAAGTTTATCCAGGTAGTTGATAGAGAAAACAGAGAACGTAAGAAATGTCAAGTACATGTAGCTTCCAGCTCCATTTCAAAGTTGATTTATTGTACATTAATGCTAATAAGTTAAGCTCTTGTTTAGGGAAATTATTTAGAGAAAGCGATACCTACAACTTACCTAGATAGTGTGGTGTTTTTAGTCATTTCTGGATAAATTTTTACTACAAATTTTCGTGAACACCAAGTATCACAAGAATCCCTACTTTCTCTATTTCCTTCTCTACTTTCTCTATTCTCCTGGGGGATTTCATATTCACCCTTTGCTGTAACAGTTGCCTTCAAGACAATGACTCCCAAATTCACACCTGCAGTTCTAGGCTGTCTGTGAAGGGCATTTCCACGTGATTATCCCACAGATAACTCACATTCAACATTACTCAAATCAAATCCACCAAAGCCTCCTCTACATCTGCTATTCCTCACATCTTCCTGTTTTCCTAAGTGATCCCACCAGCTAGCCAGCCTGCCCAAACTGATTTGTTGTCTTTACCGTGTCCTCTTCAACTAGGACTTTAAAATTCTCCATATCCTTCTCCATGAGGGCTTCAGAGATTTTCTCCCACCTTCAACACAGCACGTCTTCAGATACAGACCACTTCATTTTGATCTTGTTTTAGCACTCATATCAGTCTTCTGAAAATAAATAGGTGTGTCTAAAACCTGGGGAACCAGGTTTCACAGTTATTGACCCCTGCTCCTTGGACTCACATGCACAATTCCATGAGTGGGTCTATCTGTGTGTTCCAGACCTAGAGATCTGATGATTTTCTAAAACCCAGTCTATGTCCCTCCAGATGTCCCTGTTTTCAGTCTGCACTCACCTGAAAGAGATTTATGGTCCCCTATTGTTAATACTCTGCAATCATTGATGTCCATGCTCATACCCAAGCCAGGCTTCCTGAGACACACCTGGGCTCTCTGGTAGCCCATGGCATGGTGGGGGGTGGGACATTTTCCGAGGTTTCTATTGCCAAGTACCTTGCTTAGAAATCAGGCCTGACACAGCTTCACAGAGCCTAGTCCCGGCCCCCATAGGCTGATACCCTGCCGCCTTCCCTGAAGGAGCAGGCTCCTCAGAATGACCCAGGGCTTGGCAGCATCGACTGGTACTATCCCACCAGCCCCTTGAAGCCTAGCTCGAGTCTCCATAGAAACAGGGTACATCTCTATGGATATGTGCTCCCTCCTCCGCCCCAGTGTGATGCAGGTCTCAGAGAAGCTCAATAGTGAGGGTTTTTCCATTTATAGCAATTAGGATAACCAAGTGTTCTGAGCTTGCTGAGCCTTAGATGGCAGATTCCTGCTATATTCTTTGAGATTTCTGCCATCAATATTGCCTGAGATGCAAACTTGCCATCCCACTAACTATAAGACAGTTTTCTCAGTCAAGACCAATCCCACAACCAATAACACACAACACACACACACACACAAACACACACACACACACACATGCACACGCCCATCCATCATGGTGAGCAAGGCATTGTATCTGTGATACAGACTGAATGCACCCACCAATCACATTCACTGCTTCAAACAGATCGTGATCAGGAAACAACTGATTTCACTTGTAAAATGTGATATGTCCTGGACTATCACTGTGGTAAAAAAAGAAGTAGAAAAATGCAAAAATATGGGAGAAAATACTTAACCCCTTAGAGACCTAAAAAAAATATTTAGATGTGGTTCCAACCAATCCTGAGTTAAAAATCATCTTGAAAAAATGCTTTCACTTCTATTTATCAATTTTACTTACTTACTTACTTAATTACTGCAGTACTGGAAATTGAACACAGTGGCACTCTACCATGAAGCTATATCCCCAGCCTTTTCAATTATTTGGGACGGAAGGCCTTGCAGATTTTCAAATTTATGATCCTCCTGCCTTAGTCTCCCAAGTACCTGGGATTACAGGCAGGTACCACTCTTCCCCATTAATTACTTATTTTTAAAATAAGGCTATTTTTAAAAATTGAACTATAATTTGTACTCAAAGAATGCACAGATCTAAAGTGTACAGGTTTATAATATTTTACTTATATATGAACTACCAAAAATCAGAAATATAAAACATTTCCATCACTTTAGAAAATTCCTTCATGCTTCAACTGATATCATTCATGAGCTCCAAAAAAAAAAAAAAAAAAGACCACCATTATTACTTGACCATTATAGCTGTTTGCTATTTTTGAACTTTATTTAAAGAAAACATACAGTATATATTTTGTATCTGGCTTATTTAACCCAGAAAATTTTTTTAGATTGTTCAATGTTATTAATGTTCCAGTATTTGTGTTTCTAAAGTAACTGAATTATTCCACTGCATGATAAACCGTGATTTGTCTTCTGTCCTTCTGCTGAAGGCATAATATTTGTTGAGTTATTATGAATTTTTACACAAGAATTTTTGTGAACTGTGCATTAATTTCCTTGGAAATATGGTAGGAATGGGATTGCTTTGAATAGAATAACACATTATTTAACTAAATTAGAAATTACTAAATATTTTTGAAAAGTAAGTGTATAGACTTCAAATTTCACCTTGAGTATCTATCGAAATAGCTAGAAAGCATGTTGTTTTCATCTTTATAATAACCAAAAAGAGCAGAAGAAAATGCAAATTAATGACTTTCCTTGACTTTATTAGGGATGAAGATTATAAGGCAAACAACTAACCGAAGTCTGGGGAGAGATAAGCAACCAAAATAATCCAGGCATTTTTTTTATTTAATATTTTATTTATTTTATTGTTTAAATACATGGCAGTGGAATGTATTACAATTCTTTTTTTTCTTTTTTTTTATTGATTGTTCAAAACATTACAGAGCTCAAGACATATTATCTTTCATACATTCGACTCAATTGGGTTTTGAACTCCCCAAATACATAATACAGACTCACTTCTGTTACATACTCACATTTTTACATAATGGCATATTAGTGACTGTTGTATTCTGCTACCTTTCCTATCCCCTACTATCCCCCCTCCCCTCCCCTCCCCTCCCATCTTCCCTCTCTACCTCCTCTGCTGTTGTTCAATTCTCTCCCCTTTTTTTTCCCCCACCCCCTTGCCCCTCATAACCTCTTATAATTTTGTGTATCACTGAAGGTCTCCTACCATTTCCTTATGTTTTCCCTTCTCTCTTCCTTTCTCTCCCCCCATTCGTCTTAGTTTACTGGTAGTCTTTTCCTCATGCTCTTCCTTCCTGTTCTATTCTTAGTGGCTCTCTTTATATCAAAGAAGACATTTGACATTTGTTTTTTAGGGCTTGGCTAGCTTCACTTAGCATAATCTGCTCTAATGCCATCCATTTCCCTGCAAATTCTATGATTTTGTCATTTCTTAGTGCTGCATAATACTCCATTGTGTATAGCTGCCACAATTTTTTATCCACTCGTCTATTGAAGGGCATCTAGGTTGGTTCCACAGTCTAGCTATTGTGAATTGTGCTGCTATAATCATTGATGTGGCCGTATCCATATAGTGTGCTCTTTTAAGGTCCTCAGGGAATAGTCCAAGAAGGGCAATAGCTGGGTCAAATGGTGGATCCATTCCCAGCTTTCCCAGGAATTTCCATACTGCTTTCCAAATTGGCCTCACCATTTTGCAGTCCCACCAGCAGTGAACAAGTGTGCCCTTTTCCCCACATCCTCGCCAACACTTATTGTTGTTTGACTTCATAATGGCTGCCAATCTTACAGGAGTGAAATGGTATCTTAGGGTGGTTTTGATTTGCATTTCTCTGATTGCTAGAGATGGTGAGCATTTTCTCATGTGCTTGTGGATTGATTGTATGTCCTCCTCTGAGAAGTGTCTGTTCAGGTCCTTGGCCCATTGGTTGATTGGATTATTTGTTATCTTATTGTTTAATTTTTTGAGTTCTTTGTACATTCTGGATATTAGGGCTCTATCTGAGGTGTGAGGGGTAAAAATTTGTTCCCAGGATGTAGGCTCTCTATTTACCTCTTTTACTGTTTCTCTTGCTGATAAAAAACTTTTTAGTTTAAGTAGGTCCCATTTGTTTATTCTTGTTATTAACTCTTGGGCTATGGGCGTTCTATTAAGGAATTTGGAGCCCGACCCCACAATATGTAGATCATAGCCAACTTTTCCTTCTATCAGACGCAGTGTCTCTGTTTTTATATCTAGCTCCTTGATCCATTTTGAGTTAACTTTTGTGGCTGGCGAGAGAAAGGGATTCAATTTCATTTTGTTGCATATGGATTTCCAATTTTCCCAACACCATTTGTTGAAGATGCAATCCTTCCTCCATTGCATGTTTTTAGCCCCTTTATAAAATATAAGATAGTTATAACTTTGTGGATTAGTCTCTGTGTCCTCTATTCTGTACCATTGGTCCACCTGCCTGTTTTGGTACCAGTACCATGCTGTTTTTGTTACTATTGCTTTGTAGTACAGTTTGAGCTCTGGTATCGCTATACCTCCAGATTCACACTTCCTGCTTAGAATTGCTTTTGCTATTCTGGGTCTTTTGTTTTTCCATATGAATTTCATGATTGCTTTATCTATTTCTACAAGAAATGTCTTTGGGATTCTGATTGGTATCGCATTAAACCTGTAGAGAACTTTGGGTAATATCGCCATTTTGATGATGTTTGTTCTGCCTATCCATGAACAGGGTACATTTTTCCATCTTCTGAGATCTTCTTCTATCTCTCTCTTTAGGGTTCTGTAGTTTTCATTGTATAAATCTTTCACCTCTTTTGTTAGGTTGATTCCCAAGTATCTTATTTTCTTTGAGGATATTGTGAATGGAGTGGTTTTTCTTATTTCCATTTCAGAGGTTTTGTTGCTGATATACAGGAATGCCTTTGATTTGTGCGTGTTGATTTTATATCCTGCCACTTTGCTGAATTCATTTATTAACTCTAGCAGCTTCTTTGTAGATCCTTTTGGGTCTGTTAAGTAAATTATCATGTCATCTGCAAATAGCGATAATTTAATTTCTTCTTTTCCTATTTTTATGCCTTTAATTTCTTTTGTCTGTCTAATTGCTCTGGCTAGTACTTCGAGAACTAAATTGAATAGAAGTGGTGATAGAGGACATCCCTGTCTTGTTCCAGATTTTAGAGGGAATGCCTTCAGTTTTTCTCCATTTAGGATGATGCTAGCCTGAGGTTTAGCATATATAGCTTTTACAACGTTGAGGTAAGTTCCTGATATCCCTAGTTTTTCTAATGTTTTGAACATAAAGGGATGTTGAATTTTGTCAAATGCTTTTTCTGCATCTATCGAGATGATCATATGGTTCTGGTCTTTAAGCCTATTGATGTGGTGAATAGCATGTATTGATTTCCGTATATTGAACCAGCCTTGCATCCCAGGGATGAATCCTACTTGATCATGGTGCACAAGTTTTCTGATATGTTTTTGTATTCGATTCGCCAGAATTTTATTGAGAATTTTTGCATCCAAGTTCATTAGAGATATTGGTCTGTAGTTTTCGTTCTTTGAAGTGTCTTTGTCTGGTTTTGGGATCAGGGTGATGTTGGCCTCATAGAATGAATTTGGAAGAGCTCCTTCTTTTTCTATTTCTTGAAATAGTTTGAAAAGTATTGGTATTAGTTCTTCTTTGAAGGTTTTGTAGAACTCCGCTGTATACCCATCAGGTCCAGGGCTTTTCTTGGTTGGTAGTCTTTTGATGGCTTCTTCTATTTCTTCCTTTGTTATTGGTCTGTTTAAATTGTGTGTGTCTTCCTGTCTCAATCTGGGCAAATCATATGCCTTAAGAAATTTATCGATATCTTCACTATCTTCTATTTTATTAGAATATAGGGTTTCAAAATAGTTTCTAATTATCTTCTGTATTTCTGTAGTGTCTGTTGTGATATTGCCTTTTTCATCCCGTATATTAGTAATTTGAGTTCTCTCTCTTCTTCTTTTTGTTAGCATAGCTAAGGGCTTGTCTATCTTATTTATTTTTTCAAAGAACCAACTTTTAGTTTTATCAATTTTTTCAATGTTTTTTTTTTTGTTTCAATTTCATTTATTTCTGCTCTAATTTTAATTATTTCTTGTTTTCTACTACAATTGCTGTTGTTTTGTTCTTCCTTTTCTAGGTTTTTAAGGTGTAGTGTGAGTTCATTTATTTGTTGGTTTTTTCTTTTTTTGATGAAAGAACTCCAGGATATGAATTTCCCTCTTAAAACTGCTTTCATTGTGTCCCAAAGATTCCGGTATGTTGTGTCTGTATTATCATTTGACTCTAAGAATTTTTTTATCTCTTCCTTTATGTCTTCTGTAACCCATTGATCATTCAATAACATATTGTTCATTTTCCATGTGGTGTAGGATTTTTCCTTCCTTTTTTTATCATTGATTTCCAATTTCATTCCATTATGGTCAGATATGGTGCATGGTATTATCTCCACACTTTTATATTTACTAAGATTTGCCTTATGGCATAATATATGGTCTATTTTTGAGTAGGATCCATGTGCTGCTGAGAAGAACGTGTATCCACTTGATGATGGTTGGTATATTCTATATATGTCAGTTAGGTCTAGGTTATTGATTGTGCTGTTGAGTTCTATAGTTTCTTTATTCAGTTTTTGTCTAGAGGATCTGTCTAATGGCGAGAGCGGTGTGTTGAAGTCACCCGTAATTATTGTGTTATGGTCTATTTGACTCTTGAACTTGAGGAGCGTTTGTTTTATGTAGATTGCAGCTCCATTGTTTGGTGCATACAAATTGATAATTGTTATGTCTTGTTGGTGGATGGTCCCTTTTAACAGTATATAGTGTCCTTCTTTATCCTTCTTAATTAACTTAGGTTTGAAGTTGATTTTATTTGATATGAGTATGGCCACTCCTGCTTGCTTCCGAGGGCCATGTGAGTGGTATGATTTTTCCCAACCTTTTACCTTCAGCCTGTGTATGTCTTTTCCTATCATATGAGTCTCCTGAAGGCAGCATATTGTTGGATTTGTTTTTTTGATCCAGGTTGCTAGCCTATGTCTCTTGATTGGTGACTTTAGGCCATTAACATTTAAAGTTACAATTGAGATATGATTTGTACTTCCAGTCATGCTTCTTTATTTATTTATTTTAGTTTGGCTAGTTTTACTTTTTTGGTTATTTTCCTCCTCCTTTACTGAGATACCTCTTGTTGTTAGTTTTGGGCACTATTTTTCAATTCCTCTTCTTGTAGTATATTGCTCAGAATGCTTTGCAGTGCTGGTTTTCTTGCTGCAAATTCTTTTAGCTTTTGTTTATCGTGAAAGATTTTAATTTCGTTGTCAAATCTGAAGCTCAATTTTGCTGGATACAGTATTCTTGGTTGAAATCCATTATTTTTCAGGGTTTGAAATACATTGTGTCAGGATCTTCTCGCTTTCAAAGTGTGTGCTGAGAAATCAGTCGTTAACCTAATTGGTTTACCCCTGAATGTAATCTGTCTCTTTTCTCTGGTAGCTTTTAATATTCTCTCCTTGTCCTGTATGTTGGCTATCTTCATAATTATGTGTCTTGGAGTTGGTCTATTATAGTTTTGAATGTTTGGGGTCCTGTAGGCTTCCAGGATTTGGCAATCCATTCCCTCTTTCATCTCTGGGAAGTTTTCTTCAATTATTTCATTTAATATGCTGTCCATTCCTTTGGTTTGAATCTCTGTGCCTTCTTCTATCCCGATGACTCTCAAATTTGGTTTTTTCATGACATCCCATATCTCTTGAATAGACTGCTCATGGGATTTAAGCATCTTTTCTGTGTTGACTATACTCTTTTCAAGTTGATAAACCTTGTCTTCATTATCTGATGTTCTGACTTCTACTTGATCAAGTCTATTTGTAATATTCTCGTTTGAGTTTTTAATTTGGTTTATAGTTTCCTGCAATTCTAGGATTATAGTTTGATTCTTTTTTAAGATCTCTATCTCCTGGTAGAGCTCGTTCTTTGCCATTTGAATTTGTTTGTTTAATTCATTTTCAAAATATATTTTTATTGCTTGGAAATGCTGTCTCATGTCTTCTCTAGTATTCCTTTCCATTTGAGTTAGGTATGCCTTGAGTTCTTTCCCTATTCCTGCTTCTGATGTTTCTATGTCCTCTTGTAGAATTAAGTTGTCTTGCATTGTTTGTACTCCTTTTTTCCCTTGTTTTCTCATGTTGTCCCCGTTGCTTTCCAGCTCTATTTGATTGTCGTGTTTCTGTTCTCTTCTATAGATTTGTTTCGGTTCTGTATTACTCTGATGCCTCTCCTTAGTGTTGTTAAACTATGCCTGCTGACGTGGATTCCGCTGTGAAGGAAGATCCGACGTCGGAGCTCCAGTGACGACACTACTTTGCTATGACCGGCCCCAGTTCCTTGCCGGGGTGTCCTGATGAGGTGGTGTGACTGGACTGTCTCTGTTTGATTTCAGCTCCCAGTCGCGGCAGGCAGGCGGTCTCCAGCCGCCCAGTATCACAGGCCGCAGGCGGGTGATCGGTCACCTGCGTCCGGGTGTTCTCCTACCGCCCAGCTATGTGGGCAGTGGGTGAACTGTCGCCGGCGGGCCTGCAATTCCAGCTGCCCAGTCTCGAGGGCCTTGCCTCTAGCCTCCTGGTTTCTCCTGCTAGCCTTCTGTAGCCGCAGTGCAGGCTGCACGAATCAGTCAGCCTGGATCTCCGGGGTCCCACAGTTGGCAATTGGGATCCCAGGCACTCTGTCCTTTGGATTGTTCCTGCTTGCCCCTCCCCCAGCTCTAGCTAGACAGGTTTCCTTTTGGCTGCAGAAGGGTAGGGGGGGTTGCAGGTCAGGTGCCTCTAGTTCCCCCCTAGTCTTTATGCAGGCTCACTCTGATTCTCCCTCCCCCGGCAAGCCTAGGAGAGATTTTATGCGAGTTCCCGATGTATGGGGGATGGGCTGAGTGCCACACACCTGTTTTGTTGTTGAGATCTGTCGGAGAATGGCGGTGGAAATTTCAGCTGTTCAAGATGCTGACTGCTGATTGCCTTGGCGGAGTGTCCGCTGTGGGGGATGGGACTGTACCGCTTCCTTCCCTGTCTAAACTCCCGTACTCAGCCCGGGGGTCAGTGTGGGCTTGGCTGGCGGGATTCCACCTGATCGCAGCCAAGCCTCTCCCTGCTTGCTAATTAATGGCTTCCCTGGGGCGCCACACCTTCTGTAGCCGCAGGGCAGGCCGCACAAATCAGTGGGCCTGGATCTCCGGGGTCCCACAGTTGGCGATTGGGATCCCAGGCACTCTGTCCTTTGGATTTTTCCTGCTTGCCCCTCTCCCAGCTCTAGCTAGACAGGTTTCCTTTTGGCTGCAGATGGGTAGGGGGGGTTGCAGGTCAGGTGCCTCTAGTTCCCCCCTAGTCTTTATGCAGGCTCACTCTGATTCTCCCTCCCCCGGCAAGCCTAGGAGAGATTTTATGCGAGTTCCCGATGTATGGGGGATGGGCTGAGTGCCACACACCTGTTTTGTTGTTGAGATCTGTTGGAGAATGGCGGTGGAAATTTCAGCTGTTCAAGATGCTGACTGCTGATTGCCTTGGCGGAGTGTCCGCTGTGGGGGATGGGACTGTACTGCTTCCTTCCCCATCTAAACTCCTGTACTCAGCCCGGGGGCATCCAGGCATTTTTTTACCTATGGGAGATCCCACTAGATACATAGGAGTTTATTTATAAAAAAAAAAAAAAAAAAAACTCAAATAAAAAATAGTTAATGGATTGCTAAAGAATAAGTATAGACTTGTTTAAGAGCATAAAGACCCAGAGGATTATAGACATAAGATGTTTGTATTTTTTTTTTCTCCATGGATTCCACCAAATGCTCCCAGGAAGATAGGGAAGTATTCTGAGAAAGTGTCTTTAACGGTATCATTTCTTAGATAGGTGGAGGAACAAAGAGCAGCAACAGCAGCCAAAACTCCTCCCAGACCCATTTCCTGATTTTTTGCATAGAACAAAAGCTGTAATCTTCAGGGGCAAGAGTAACAGAAACAGTTACATTAGGACATTCAACGGAAAACCTTTGAAGCTATTGAAAAGAAACAGGCCGAAATGTCTAACGTCGGGAGGAGTAAGAACTAGGCTCAGCCATATTGCTAGAAAGTGGGTCACTGTGAAGGCCATATCCCTGTGACTGAGTTTACAGTACCTAAGGCAGGGCTTCCTGGAAACATCAGAAATCTCTTCTCTGTTTCCCACTAGTCCACTAAAATGCATTAACTGAAAATAACAGTAGAATAAAGCTGAGAATTCTTCAAGAAATAGATTACCTCTGGAGAACAGCAAAAATAGAATACACTAAAGCAAGCAGGGTGGGCTGGGGATGTGGCTCAAGCGGTAGCGCGCCATGCCTGGAATGCGTGCGGCCCGGGTTCGATCTTCAGCACCACATACCAACAAAGATGTTGTGTCCGCCGAGAACTAAAAAATAAATATTAAAATTTCTCTCTCTCTCTCTCTCTCTCTCTCTCTCTCTCTCTCTCTCTCTCTCTCTCTCTCTCCCGCTCTCTCACTCTGTCTTTAAAAAAAAAAAAAGCAAGCAGGGAACAATGTTAACAACCTTAACTCAGCCATATAGAATAAGGATAACATTACAGTCAATTGAGATCAATCCCAGAATGCAAGGCTGGTTCAATATTCAAAAATTCAATCAACCGAATTTCCATAGTAACAGACTAAATAAGAAAAAATATATATATCATTTCAATAGATGCAGAGAATATAAGAAAATTCAATATCTATTTATGATAAAAACTATAACTAAATGAAACTAGGGGCAAAGTCCAGTGGTAGAGTGCATGCTTAGAAGGCATAAGGCTCTGAATTCAAAACCCAGCACACATACACACACACACAAAAAAAAACTACTAGTAAAAAATGAATAGACATTTTCTAAATTGATAAAAGGCATTGAGTAAATGTATTGTGCCAGACACATAGCTTGTATTATCTCAAAACTTTTTTCATCAGTTGTGAAATACACATCATTAATATCCTAAGCAAGGAACAAACTGAGGAATAGAGATGAGCTGACTTTTTTACAAACAACATCTAGTTAACAACAGATGGATTTCAATCCACATCTATCTGGACCAAGAGCCTAGAGTTTTACTATAATATTTTTCATTTAAGATTGAAAAAGAAACAGAAATTTTAGTTCAAAACAATGGATCACGGATTAGCATGGATAACATGATAGAAAATCAGTAATTGTATCAATCATTTTTTTTTAGGAAATGTAATGTTTGGTGAGGTAAATCTTATAATACAAAAGACGAAAAACACCTAAGTATATATCTTTTGTCAAAATTTCTTGTATCTTATAAAACTTAAAAAAATAAAAGTTTCTGCTGAAAAAATAGATCAATGTATTTAAAAGCAGGTGACTTATAATTTTACTTTTAAGAAATAATCAGAGATGATCACAGATACATATGTATGAAAGCTTCTATTCCAATATTTATGATAGTAAATGGAATGGAAGATTTCTATGTTCAATAAAAAGGGAGATATTAACTTAATTTCATGTTAGGAAATTAAGATTACAAGGCAAACAACTAAATAGAGTACAACAATATTGGGAAATTTTGCTTTGAATATTTTAAACATAGATAGAGTTAGAATGGGATGGATGCAAAGTGAGCTTTGATTTTGTGACCTGTTCTATTCTTCTGAATAACTTTCTGCATTTTCTTCATTTTTCCACAATGAAAACTTATTACTTGAAATAACAGACATACAAAAAAGAATTCATCACAGTGAAGCACAGTGTTAGGAGGGAGATACTGCAGATTCAATGAGACACAGGGGTTGATAGCTGGTTGTGCATTTTGACCAAGTCTCCATTTATTCTTACAAAAGAGCACCCATGCAAAAGTCTGTGAGAAGTTATGCTCTCTCTAAAGTCACTCCTATACGTCTCTTTCCAGAGTCCAGGCATCTCTGTATACAATATTATTTGCCATGTTGCTGCAGATTAACAAGCCTGTTTGGGGTGTTCTCAGTCCATTCTCATCATGGTCTCTTTTTCTCTGTTTTGTAGCTATGATACCTTTGGAAATGAGCAATCAATCATTTGTCACTGAATTCATCTTCTTGGGATTTTCCAACCACTCCAACCTACAGGGCTGGTTCTTTCTGCTCTTTCTGGTCATTTACCTGACCACTCTCCTGGGGAACATGCTCATAATAGTGGCCACCAGGGTCAGTCCTGCTCTCCACACTCCAATGTACTTTTTCCTCAGCAATTTGAGCTTCTTGGACATAAGCTACACATCCACCACCCTCCCAGTACTGCTGGTGAACTTCTTCTGGGAGAAGAAGGTCATTTCTCATGAGGGCTGCCTTTCCCAGATCTTCTTCTTGGTGACAAGTGCTGGCACAGAAGGCTTCTTACTGGCTGTGTGGCCAGATGACTGCTGTGTGGCCACCTGCCGTCCTCCTCAGTACCCAGTAATCATGAGTGTGAAGGTCTGTGTTGGCCTGGTGACTGGATCCTGGCTGTGTGGGCTGGTGAATTTGGTCACACACACGGTGCTTGCCATTACACCCACTCTGTGTTGGCCAAACCATATCAGCCACTTTCTCTGTGACACCCCATTGCTCCTGAAGCTCTCCAGCTCAGACACCTCTGTCAACGAGACTGTGCTCCACGTGGTCAGTGCCACCATGGGCCTGAGCCCCTGCCTCTTCACTGCAGGCTTCTATGCACTCATCATGGCGGCCATCATGGGGATTCCCTCTGCCCAGGGCAGGAGGAAGGCCTTCTCCACCTGTGCGTTCCCCCTCACTGTCGTGGTGGTCTTCTATGGAACAGCCAACTTCCACTATGACAGGCTCAGAGAAGGATGGACATGGACATCCTGGTCTCTGTGCTCTTCTGTGCGGTGAGCCCCCTGTTGAGCCCCGTCATTCACAGCCTGAGAAGCAAGGAGGTCCAGAGTGCCCTGAGGAAGGTGGCTGGAGGGTGTGCATCCCTTTGCACGATCAAAGTCTAGACCAATCTTCAAACTGGAGTATACAGTCATCTGAAAAAAGATTCCTCCCAGGGACTTGTAGGCACCTGGTTAGAGAGTCTGTATCTGGAGCTTCAACTCCAACTCCCGCTTTTAAAATCTCTGATACTACTTTCTCTCCGCTCTTTTCACAAAATCCCTTTTCCCACTTTCAGGTTCAAGTGTGTTGGACACCTTGTGTGGGTGTTCAGCACCATCTCTGTCCTTCTGTGTTCTCCCAACACCAGAAAGACAGAAAGTACGAGAACCTCATTTCCCACACTTCCCTGCCTGCAGGCCTCCATTTTAGGAGGATCTGTCAAGATCAACCAAACACTAGGCAGAGAGAAAGAAAGGAAAAAAAGAAAGCGGGTTCTTTTGGATCCCATAGCAGCAGCAGCAAACCAGCCCTGTAGAGGCAGGAACTAATCTCCTTGGTGCAAGGAGCCGTGTGTGCAGGCTCCTAGACAGCTGTTCCTAAATGTGGGTCACAGTAGCATGGAATGAGCGTCTCTTTCCAGGGAAGTTAGAGTTTCCATATATGGGGTGGTGTCACCTGCCCTATTTTCCTTTATTCTTCCAGATCTCCCAACCATTTTATAACTTTTTTTCTGTGTCAACTTCCTCTACCCTAAGACATCAAGAGTCGTTCTTCATCTCTACCTGAACACGGTGGCACTGACCACAATAGTGGTTTACATCAGAGATGGTTCTAGATAACAGATCTGAGGAGGTAGGTTGGATGTCTGACCTGAGGGAATTGAATATGTTGATGATGTCACAGCCCATGGGAAAGGAGACCTGATAATTCCTGGTGTGCAATTACCCAACAGAGACTTTAAGTTATCGTGGCCTGAAATCAAATGTCTATGGAAAACTGAGCTTTGGAATAACACCGTCGAACTTCAGGGTGGGAATGAACATTACAACATGACAACAGACTGCTGTTACTGACTGGAGTGGGAGACTTACAGAAAGAAAATGATAGGTTCAAGAATTATATTCCTCCTTCAAGTCAGGTTCATATAATGAGAAATATTTTCTCTCTGGAAACTGATAAAAGTTAATATCAGAATAAAACATTCAATTCTCCAAATTTCAGAAGTACAAAGAAAATTATAAATCCACAATTTCTCCAGGTCTCTCTTATGTCAATTAGAACATTAATGGGTGAATGAGACCCTGTTAATTAGAATGGCAAAATACCAGTGGAATTAGACAAATCTCAGAGCCTTGAACCCTGAAATCTCCATTAACCCTCTTTGCTGTCAAAAGCAGCCCCTCCTCCCCCGAGGAGACTAGGTTTCCCTAAATTGAAGACCTTATGGTGACTCTACCTGGGCAGTTGTCTTTTTTTTTTTAAGAGAGAGTGAGAGAGGAGAGGAGAGGAGAGAAGAGAGGAGAGAGAGAGAGAGAGAGAGAGAGAGAGAGAGAGAGAGAGAGAGAGAGAGAGAGAATTTTTAATATTCATTTTCTAGTTCACGGCGGACACAACATCTTTGTTGGTATGTGGTGCTGAGGATCGAACCCGGGCCGTACGCATTCCAGGCAAGCGCACTACTGTTTGAGCCACATCCCCAGCCCAATTGTCTTTAAGATGCTCATCCATCATTCCACATTGTCACCAGACTCTTAAAACTGGGGTGCAGAAGGACCTTTACAGAGAGCAGAGTTGGAGACTGCAGTACAGAAGGACTGTTACAGAGAGCAGACATTGGAGACTGGGGTGGAAAAGAACTGTTTCAGAGAGCAGATGTTGGAGTCTGCGGTGCAAAATGACTGTTGAAGAGAGCAGAGAATGGAAACTGGGGTGTAGAAGGACTGTTGCACAGAGCAGAGGTTGGAAACGGACTTGCAGAAGGACTGTTACAGCGGGCAGAGTTTGGAGACTGTGGTGGAAAGCGATGGATACAGAAAGCTGACGTTGGATACTGTGGTGAATAAGGACCCTGACAAAGAACAAAGGTTGGAGACTGCAGTACAGAAGGACTGTTACAGAGAGCAGAGGTTGGAGACTGGGGTGTAGAATAACTGTTTTAGAGAACAGAGTTTTGAGACTGTGGTGCAGAAGGATAGTTGCAGAGAGACGAGGTTGGAGACTGGGGTGGAGAAGGATCATAAAAGAGAGCAAAGTTTGGAGACTGTGGTGCAGAAGGACTTTTACAGAGAACACAGGTTGAAGACTGGGGTTCAGTAGTTCTTTTACAGAGAGCACAGGTTGGAGACTGAGGTGCAGAAGAAACCTTACAGACACCAGAAGTTGGAGACTGCAGTACAGAAGGACTGTTTCAGAGAGCAGTGGTTGCAGACACGTCTGCAGAAGGATCTGACAGACAACATAGTTGGAGACTGGGGTGCAGAAGGATTGATGCTGAGAGCCGAGGTTGGAGACTGGGGTGCAGAAGAATCTTTGAAGAGAGAAGAGGATGGAGACTGGGGTCAAGAGGACTGTTACAGAAAGCAGAGTTTGGAGATTGGGGTGTAGAAGACCTGTTACAGAGAGCAGGGCTTGGAGACTGGGGTGCAGAAGAACAGTTACAGAGAGCAGAGTTTAAAGACTGGGTTGCAAAAGAATCTTACAGAGAGCAGAGGTTGAAGACTGAGGTACAGAAGGACTGTTACAGAGAGCAGATTGTGGAGACTGAGGTGCAGAAGGATCGTTGCAGAGAGCAGACTTTTCAGACTGAGGTGCAGAAGGCCTGTTAAAGAAAGCAGAGGTTGGAGACTGGTGTGTACAACGACTGTTTCAGAGAGTAGAGGTTGCATATTGGCGTCTAGAAAAATTGTTGCTGACAGCAGAGGTTGGAGACTGGGGTGGAGAAGGACTGCTTCAGAGAGTAGAGGTTGAAGACTAAGGTGCAGAAGGACTGTTACAGAGAGCAGAGATTGGAGACTGGGGTTCAGAAGGACTGATACAAAAAGCAGACCTTGGTTACCTGGGTGCAGGAGGACTGTTGCAGAGAGCAGAGGTTTGAGACTGGGGTGGAGAAGGAATGTTTCAGAGAGAAGATGTTGGAAACTGGGGTGCAAAAGGACTGATGAAGAGAGCAGAGAATGGAGACAATGGTGCAGAAAGAGTATTGCAGAGAGCAGAGGTTGTAGACTGTGGTGCAGAAGGACTGTAACAAAGAGCACAGGATGGAGACTGGGGTGCGGAATAAGTGTTATAGAGAACAGAGGTTGAAGCCTGGGGTGCAGAGGGATCATTGCAGAAAGCAGAGGTTGGAGACTGGGTTTCAGAAGGATCTTACAGAGAACAGAATTAGGACACTGAGGTGCAGAAGAAGTGTTGCCGAGAGCAGAGGTTGGAGACTGCAGTACAGAAGGACTGTTACAGAGAGCAGAGGTTGGAGATTGCAGTGGAAAAGGACTGTTAGAGAGAGCATATTTTGGAGACTTGGTTGAAGAAGGACTGTTGCAGAGAGCAGAGGTTTAATACTGGCGTACAGAAGGACTGTTGCAAAGAGCAGAGGTTGCAGAGTGAGGTGCAGAAGGACTGTTAAAAGAGCAGAGTTTGGAGACTGTGGTGAAGAAGGACTGTTGTAGAGAGCAGATGTTGGAGTCTGGGGTGCAGAAGGACTGTGGCATAGAGTAGAGTTTGGAGACTTGGGTGAAGAAGGACTATTGCAGACAGTAGAGATTGGAGATTGGGTTGCAGCAGAACTGTTGCAGAGAGCAGAGCCTGGAGACTGGGTGGAGAAAGACTGTTGCAGAGAGTAACATTTGGAGATCAGGGTGCCACAGGACTGTTGCAGAGAGCAGAGGTCGGAGACTGGGGTTCAGAAGGATCGTTGCAGAGAGAAGATTATGGAGACTGGGGTATAGAAGGAGTGTTCTAGAGGGCAGAGGTTGAAGACTGAGGTGTTGAAAAACTGTTACAGAGAGCAGTGTTTGGAGACTGGGGTTCAGGACATATACTGAGAGCAGAGTTTGGAGACTGGGGTGCAGAAGGATCGTACAGAGAGCAGCGTTTGGAGACTGAGGTGCAGAAGGACTGTTTCAGAGAACAGAGGTTGGAGACTGGGGTGCAGAAGAACTGTTAAAGAGAGCAGAGTTCAGAGTCTTGGGTGCAGAAGGCTTGTTACAGGGAGCAGAAGATGGAGACTGGTGTGCAGAAGGCCTGTTACAGAGAGCACAGTTTGGAGACTGGGGTGCAGAAGGACTGTTACCGAAAGCAGAGTTTGGGGACTTCTTTTCAGAAGGATCATACAGAGAGCAGGAATTGGAGACTGAGGTGCAGAAGGACTGTTACAGAGTGTAGATGTTGAAGACTGAAATGGAGAAAGACCATTGTAGAGAGCAGAGGTTTGAGACTGAGGTGCAGAAGGACTGTTGAGGAGTACAGAGGTTGGAGACTTTGCTGTAGAAGGACTGATGCAGAGAGCAAAGTTTGGAGATTGGGGTGCCGAAGGACTGTTGCAGAGAGCAGAATTTGGGGACTGAGGTGCAGAAGGACTGTACAGAGAGCAGAGGTTGAAGACTTGAGTGCAGAAGGACTGATAGAAAAAGCAGGAGTTGAAGACTGGTGTGCAGAAGGACAGTTACAGAGAGAAGAGTTTGGAAACTGCAGTACAGAAGGACTGTTACAGAGAGCAGAGGTTAGAGACTAGGGTGGAAAAGGACTCTTTCAGAGATCAGATGTTGGAGACTGGGGTGCAGAAGCACTGTTTCAGAGAGGAGGTTGGAGACTGGGGTGCAGTAGGACTGTTGCAGAGAGTAGGGTTTGGAGACTGGGGTGCAGAAAAACTGTTGCAGAGAGCAGACCTTGGAGATTGGGGTTGAGAAGGATTGTTGCTGAGAGCAAAATTTGGAGACTGAGGTGCAGAAGCAATGTTACAGAAAGCAGTGGTTAGAGACTTCAGTGCAGAAGTACTGATACACAAAACAGAGATTGGAGACTGGGGTGCAGAAACAGTGTTATAGAGAGCAGATGTTGGAGACTGGGGTGCAGATGGACTGTTGCATAGAGTAGAGGTTGGAGACTTGGGTGCAGAAGGACTATTGCAGAGAGTAGAGGTTGGAGATTGGGTTGCAGGAGAACTGTTGCAGAGAGCAGAGGTTGGAGACTGGGTGGAGAAAGACTGTTGCAGGGAGTAGCATTTGGAGATTGGGGATCTACAGGACTGTTGCAGAGAGCAGAGTTTGGAGAAAGAAGTGGAGAAGGACTGTTACAGAGAGCAGAGGATGGAGACTGGGGTGCATAAGGACTGATACAGAAAGCAGAGGTTGGAGACTGGTGTGCAGAAGGACTGTTGCAAAGAGCAGAGGTTGGAGACTATGGTGGAGAACGACAGTTGTCAAGAGCAGATGTTGGAGACTGGGGTGCAGATGGAGTGTTGCAGAGAGCAGAGTTTGGAGACTGGGGTGCACTACAAGTATTGCAGAGAGCAGAGGTTTCAGACTGAGGTGCAGAAGGACTGTTACAGCAGCAGAGTTTGGAGACTGTGGTGCACAATGACTAATACAGAAAGCAAAGGTTTGAAACTGGGGTGCAGTAGGACCATTACAGAAAACAGAGGTTGGAGACTGCGGAACATAAGGACTGTTACAGAGAGCAGAGGTTGGAGACTGAGGTGCAGAACAACTGTTACAGAGAGTAGATGTTGAAGACTGAGGTGTAGAAAGACCATTGCAGAGAGCAGAGGTTCGAGACTGAGGTGCAGAGGACTGTTGCGGAGTGCAGAGGTTGGAGACTTGGGTGTAGAAGGACTGTTGCAGAAAGCAGGGTTTGGAGACTTGAGTGCAGCAAGACTGATAGAGTAAGCAGGGGATGGAGACTGGTGTGCAGAGGGACAGTTACAGAGAGAAGAGTTTGGAAACTGCAGTACAGAAGGACTTTTAATGAGAGCATAGTTTGGAGACTGGGGTTGAGAAAAACTGTTGCAGAGATCAGATGTTGGAGACTGGGGTGCAGAAGGATGGTTGCAGAGAGGAGGTTGCAGACTGGGGTGCAAAAGGACTGTTGCAGAGAGCATAGGTTGGAGACTGGGGGGCAGTAGGACTATTGCAGAGAGCAGAGGTTGCAGACTGAGGTGAGGAAGGACTGTTACAGCAGCAGAGTTTGGAGACTGTGGTGCAGAAGGAATGATACCGAAAGCAGAGGTTGGAAACTGGGATGCAGAAGGACCATTATAGAAAACAGAGTTTGGAGAATGCGGAAGAGAAGGACTATTACAGAGAACAGAGTTTGGAGACTGGGGTGCAGAAGGACTGTTACAGAAAGCAGAGTTTGTAGACTGATTTTCAGAAGGATCATACAGAGAGCAGAGTTTGGAGACTGAGGTGCAGAAGGACTGTTACAGAGAGTACACGTTGAAGACTGAGGTGTAGAAAGACCATTGCAGAGAGCAGAGGTTGGAGACTGAGGTGCAGAAGGACTGTTGCGAAGTGCAGAGGTTAGAGACTTGGGTGTAGAAGAACTGTTGCAGAGAGCAAAGGTTGGAGATTGGGGTGCAGAAGGACTGTTGCAGAGAGCACAGCTTGAAGACTTGAGTGCAGAAGAACTGATAAAGAAAGCAGGGGTTGGAGACTGATGTGCAGAAGGACAGTTACATAGAGAAGGGTTTGTAAACTGTAGTACAGAAGGAGTGTTACAGAGAGCAGACGTTAGAGACTGGGGTGGAGAAGGACTGTGGCAGAGATCAAATGTTGGAGACTGGGGTGCAGAAGGACTGTTGCAGAGAGTAGGTTGGAGACTGGGGTGCAGAAAGACTGTTGCAGAGAGTAGGGGTTTGAGATTCGGGTGGAGAAGAACTGTGGCTGACACTAAAATTTGGAGTCTTAGGTGCAGAAGGACTGTTACAGAGAGCAGTGGTTAGAGACTTGAGTGCAGAAGTACTGATACAAAAAGCAGACATTGGAAACTGGGGTGCAGAATAACTATTGTAGAGAGCAGATATTGGAGACTGGGGTGCAGAACGACTGTTTCAGAGAGTAGAGGTTGAAGATTTGGGTGGACAAAGACTGTTGCAGAAAGTAGCATTTGGAGATTGGGGTGCTACAGGACTGTTGCAGAGAGCACAGGTTGGAGAGTGAAGTAGAGAAGGACTGTTACAGAGAACAGAGTTTGGAGACTGGGGTGCAGAAGGACTGATAGAGAAAGCAGAGGTTGGAGACTGGGGTGCAGAAGGACTATTGCAGAGAGCAGAGGTTGCATACTGATGTGCAGAAGGACTGTTACAGCAGCAGAATTTGGAGACTGTGGTGCAGAAGGACTGATACAGAAAGCAGAGGTTTGAAACTAGGGTGCAGAACGACCATTAAAGAAAACAGAGGTTGAAGACTGCAAAACAGAAGAACTGTTACAGAGAGCAAAGTTTGGAGACTTGGGTGCAGAAGAAGTGTTGTAAAAAACAGAGGTTGGTAACCTGTGTGCAGAAGAACCGTTGCAGAGAGAAGACTTGGAGACTGAGGTTCAGAAGGATTGATACAGAGACTAATGGTTGGAGACTTGGGTGCTGTAGGACTGTTGCAGAGAGCAGAGTTTGGAGATTGGGGTGCAGCATAACTCTTGCAGGGAGCAGAGTTTGGAGTCTGATGTGCAGAAGCACTGATACAGAAAGCAGAGTTTGAAGACTGGGGTGCAGAAGGACCATTACAGAGAGCAGAGGTTTGAGACTACAGTACAGAAGGACTGTTACAGAGAGCAGAGTTTGGAGACTGGGGTGTAGAAATACTGTTACAGAGAGAACAGGTTGGAGAATGGGGTGCAGAATAAGTGTTGTAGAGAACAGAGGTTGGAGACTCCGGTGAAGAAAGACCATTGTAGAAAGCAGAGGTTGGAGACTGGGTTTCAGAAGGATCTTACAGAGAGCAGAGGTTGGACACTGAGGTGCAGAAGGACTGTTGTAGAGAGCAGAGGTTGGAGATTGGGGCGCAGAAAGACTGTTGAGGAGAGCAGAAGTTGGAGTCTGAGGTGCAGAAGGAAAGTTACGGAGAGAATAGGTTGAAGACTGGGGTTCAGAAAAACTGATAGAAAAAGCAGAGTTTGTTGACTGGAGAGCAGAAGGATCGTTACAGGGAGCAGAGTTAGGAGACTGCAGTACACAAGGACTGTTACAGAGAGCAGAGGTTGGAGACTGGGGTGGAGAAGGACTGTGGCAGAGAGCAGATTTTGGAGACTGGTGTGCAGAAGGACTGTTAAAGAGAGCAAGGTTGAAGACTGGGGTGCAGAAGGACTGTTGCAGAGAGCAGAGTTTCGAGACTGAGGTGCAGAAGGACTGATACAAAAAGCAGAGGTTGGAGACTTGGGATAATAACGACCCTTACAGAGAATAGAGGTCGAAGATTCTTGTACAGAAGAACTGTTGTTGAGAACAGAGGTTGGAGACTGGGGTGCAGAGGGACCATTGCAGAGAGCAGAATTTGGAGACTGGGGTGCAGAAGGAATGTTACAGAGAGAAGAGATTGGAAACTGAGGTGCAGAAGGATCTTACAGAGAGAAGAGTTTGGAAACTCGGGTGCAGAAGGACTGTTGCAGAGAGCACAGTTTGGAGACTTGGGTGCAGAAGAATCGTTGCAGAGAGCAGAGTGTGGAGACTGGAGTGCCGAAGAACTGTTACAGAGAGCAGAGGTTGGAGACTTGGGTGCAGAAGGCCTGTTACAGGGATCAGAGTTTGGAGACTGGGGTGCAGTAGGACTGTTACCGAGAGCAGAGGTTGGAGACTTGATTACAGAAGGACTGATACAGAAAGCAGAGTTTTGAGACTGGGGTGCAGAAGGACCATTACAGAGAGAAGTGTTTGGAAACTGCAGTACAGAAGGACTGTTCCAGAGAGCAGAGGTTGGAGAATGGGGAGAAGAAGAACTGTTGCAGAGATAAGATGTTGGAGACTGGGGTGCAGAAAGACTGTTTCAGAGAGTAGAGGTTGGAGATTGGGGTGTAGAAGAACTGTTACAGAGAGGAGAGGTAAGAGACTGGGGTGCAGAAAGACCGTAGCAGAGAGGTGAGGTGGGAGACTGAGGTGCAGAAGGATTTTGACAGAGTGCAGTTGAAGGTTACTAGGCTACAGAAGGTTGGAGACTGGGGTGCAGAAGGCCTGTTACAGAGAGCAGAGTTTGGAGACTGAAGTAATGAAGGATCGTTATAGAGAGCAGATGTTTCAGACTGAGGTGCAGAAGGACTTTTACTAAGAGGAGAGGTTGGAGACTGGGGAGCAGAAGGAGTGTTACAGAGAGCAGAGGTTGGAGATTGGGTTGCAGAAGAACTGTTACAGAGAAAAGCTGTTTGAGACTGGGGTGCAGAAAGCCTGTAACAGAGAGCTGAAGTTGGAGACTGAGGTGCAGAAAGACTGTTGCAGAGCGCAGAGTTTGGAGACTGGGTTTCATAAGGACTCTTTCGGAGAGCAGAGTTTTGAGATTGCAGTACAGAAGGACTGTTACAGAGAGTAGACCTTGAAGACTGGGGTGCAGAAGGAATGTCACAGAGAACAAAGTTTGGAAACTGGGGTGCAGAAGGATCTTATAGAGACCAGAAGTTGGAGACTGGGGTGCAGAAGGACTGTTGCAGAGAGCAGAAGTTGGAGACTGGGGTGCAGAAAGAACGTTGCAGAGAGTAGATGTTAGAGACTTGCGTGTAGAAGGACTGTTGGAGAGAGCAGATGTTTCAGACTGGGGTTTAGAAGGACTGTTGCAGAGAGCAGAGGTTGAAGACTGGGGTGCAAAAGGACCGTTACAGAGAGCAGAGTTTGGAGAGTGGAGTACAGAAGGACTGTTACCGAGAGCAGAGTTTGGAGACAGAGGTGTAGAAGGACTATTGCAGAGAAAAGGGCTTGGAAACTGGGGTGCAGAAGAAATGATGCAGAGAGCAGAGAATGGAGACTAATGTGCAGAAGGACTTTTACAGAGAGCAGAGTTTGGAGACTGGGGTGCATAAGGACTGTTACAGAAAGCTGAGTTTGGAGACTTCTTTTCAGTAGGATCATACAGAGAACAGAGGTTTGAGAGTGGGGTACAGAAGGATCGAGGAAGAGAGCAAAAGTTGGAGACTCAGTTGTAGAAGAATCATTGCAGAGAGCAAAGTGGAGACTGGGGTGCAGAAGGATCATAACAGAGAGAAGAGGTGAGAGACTGGGGTGCAGAAAGACTGTTACAGAGAGCACAGTTTGGAAACTGGAGTGCAGATAGAATTTTGCAGAAAGCAGAGTTTGGATTCTGGGGTGCAGAAGGACTGTTGCAGAGAGCAGAGGTTGGAGACTGAGATGCAGAAGGACTGTTACACATAGCATACTTTGGAGACTGGGGCGAAAAATCATGATACAGAAAGCAGAGGTGAAAGACTGGGGTGCAGAAGAATTGTTACAGAGAGCAGAGGTTGGAGACTGGTGTGCAGAAGGACTGTTACAAAGAGCAGAGGTTGAAGACTGGTGTGTAGAAGGAGTGTTGCAGAGAGCAGAGGTTGGAGACTTGAGTTCAGAAGGACTGTTGCAGAGAGCAGTATTTGGAGACTGAGGTGCAGAAGGACTGTTACAGAGAGCAGAGTTTGGAGACTGCGGTGCAGAAGAACTGATACAGAGAGCAGAGTTTGGAGACTGGGTTGCAGAAGGCCTGTTACAGAGAGCAGAGGTTGGAGACTGGGTGCAGAAGGGCTGTTTCAGAGAGCAGAGTTTGGAGACTGGTGTGCAGAAGCATCATTGCAGAGAGAAGATTTTGGAGACTTGAGTGCAGAAGGATGGTTGCAGATAGCAGATGTTGGAGACTGGGATGCAGAAGGACTGTTGCAGAGAGCAGAGTTTTGACACTGGGTTGCAGAAGGACTGTTACACAGAGCAGAGGTTGAAGACTGGGGTGTAGAAGAACTGTTGCAGAGAACAGAGTTTGGAGACTGGGGTAGAGAAGGACTGTTACAGAGAGAAGATGTTTGAGAGTGAGATGCAGAAGGACTGTTACAAAGAGCAGAGTTTGGAGACTGGAGTGCAGAAGGACTGATATAGAAAGCAGAGGTTGAAGACATGTGTCCAGAATGAATCTTAACTAGAGCAGAGGATGGAGACTGCAATATAGAAGGACTGTTACAGAGAGAATAGGTTGGAGACTAGGGTCCAGAAGGACTTTTTCAGAGAGCAGAGTAGAGCTTGGAGACTGGGGTGCAGAAGGAATATCACAGAGAACAAAGTTTGGAAACTGGGGTGCAGAAGGATCTTATAGAGACCAGAAGTTGGAGACTGAGGTGCAGAAGGACTGTAACAGAGAGCAGAGTTTGGAGACAGTGGTGCTGAAGGACTGATACTGAAAGCAGAGGATGGAGACTGGGGTGCAGAAGGACCGTTTCAGAGAGCAGAGTTTGGAGACTTGGGTGGAGAAGAAAAGTTACAGAGAGCAGAGTTTGGAAACTGGAGTGCAGAAGGATATTACAGAGAGTAGAAGTTAGAGACTGCGGTACAGAAGGACTGCTACAGAGAGCAGAGGTTGGAGACTCGGGTGCAGAAGTATAATTGCAGAGAGCAGAGTTTTCAGACTGAGGTACAGAAGAACTGTTGCAGAGAGCAGATGTTGGAGATTGGGGTGTACAAGGAATGTTGCAGCGAGCAGAGATTGGAGACTGGAGTGCAGAGGGATCGTTCCAGAGAGAAGAGGTTGGAAAGCAGGGTGCAGAAGGACTGTTACAGAGAGCAGAGATTGGAGACTGGAGTCCAGAAGGACTGTTGCAGAGCAGATTATTGAGACTAGGGTGTAGAAGGACTGTTTTAGAGAGCAGAGGATGGAGACTGGGGTGCAGAAGGACTGTTGCAGAGATCAGAGGATGGAGACTGGGTCAGAGAAGGACTGTTGCAGAGAGCAGATGTTGGAGACTGGGGTGCAGAAGGAATGTTGCAGAGAGCATTATTTGGAGACTGGGGTGCATATGGACTATTGCAGACAGCGGAGGTTGCAGACTGAAGTGCAGAAGGACTGATACAGGCAGCAGAGTTTTCAGAATGTGGTGCAGAAGGACTGATGCAAAAAGCAGACGTTGGAGAATGTGGTGCAGAAGGACCCTTAAAGAGAAGAGAGGTTGGAGACTGCGGTACAAAAGGACTGTTACAAAGAGCAGAGATTTTAGACTGGGGTGCAGAATAACTTTTGTAGAGATCAGAGTTTGGAGACTTCAGTGCAGAAGGACCATTTCAGAAATCAGAGGTTTAAGACTGTGTTTCAGAAGGATCTTACAGAGAGCAGAGTTTGCACACTGAGGTGCAGAACGACTGTTGCAGAGAGCAGAGGTTGGAGATTGGGGCGCATAAGGACTTTTGCAGAGAACAGAGGTTGGAGTTTGAGTTGCAGAAGGACTGTTACAGAGAGCAGAGGTCAGAGACTGGGGTGCAGAATGACTGATACATAACGCAGAGTTTGGAGACTTGGGTGCGTAAGGACCGTTACAGAGAGCAGAGGTTGGAGATTGCAGTACAGAAGGACTGTTACAGAGAGCATAGGTTGTAGACTTTGGTGCAGAAGCGTCAAACAGAGAGCAGAGTTTGGATACTGAGGTGTAGAAGAACTGTTGCAGAGAGAAGAGATTGGAGACTGGGGTGCAGAAAGACTGATACAGAGGGCAGAGTTGGGAGACTGGTGTGCAGAAGCATCTTACAGCGGGCAAAGTATGGAGACTGAGGTGCAGAAAGACTGTTGCAGAAAGCACAGGTTGGAGACTGGGGTGCAGAAGGACTGTTAAAGAAAGCAGAGTTTGGAGACTTGGGTGAAGAAGGCCTGTTACAGAGAGAAGTGGTTGGAGACTGGAGTGCAGAAGGCCTCTGACATAGAGCAGAGATTGGAGACTGAGGTGCAGAAGGACAGTTGCAGAGAACAGAAGTTGGAGACTGGGATGTATCAGGAGGTTGCTGAGTGAAGAGTTTTGAGACTGATGTGCAGAAGGACTTTTACAGAGAGCACATGCAGGAGACTGGGGTGCAAAATGAATGTTGCAGAGAGCAGAGGTTAAAGACTGGGGTGCAGGAGGACTGTTACAGAAAGCAGAGGTTAGAGACTGAGGTGCAGAAAGACTGTTAAAGTGAGCAGAGTTTGGAGAGTGGGTTCAAAAAACTTATTGAGAAAGCAGATGTTGGAGACTGGGCTGCAGAAGGACCGATAAAGAGAGCAGAGGTTGGAGACTCCGTTACAGAAGGACTGCTACAGAGTGCAGAGGTTGGAGAATGAGGTGCAGAAGGACTTTTGCAGAGAACAGAGGTTGGAGACTGGGGTGCAGAATTATTGTTACAGAGAGCAGAGTTTAGAGACTGGGGTGCAGAAAGACTGTTTCAGTGAGCAGAGTTTGCACACTGGGTTTCAGAAGAGTCTCACAGAAAGAAAAGGTTAGAGACTGATGTACAGAGGGACTGTTACAGCGAGCAGAATTTGGAGAGTGGGGTGCAGAAGGATTGTTGCAGAGAGCAGAGTTTTCAGACTGAGGCACAGAATAACTGTTTCAGAGAGCAGATGTTGGAGACTGGGTGAACAAGGACTGTTGCAGTGAGCACAGGTTGGACACAGGGTGCAGAAGGATCATTGCAGAGAGCAGAGGTTGGAGACTGGGGTGCAAAAGGACTGATAAAGAGAGCAGAGGTTGGAGACTGGGGTGCAGAAGGCCTGTTACAGAGAACAGAGTTTGAAAACTGTGGTGCAGAAGGACTGTTACAGAGAGCAGAGTTTGGAGACTGGGTTGCAGAAGGATCTTACAGAGATCAGAGGTTGGAGACTGAGGTGCAGAAGCACCGTTGCAGAGAGTAGAGTTTGGAGACCTAGGTGCAGAAGGACCGTTGCAGAGAGCAGAGCTTGGAGACTGAGGTGCAGAATCATTGATAAAGAGAGCAGAGGATGGAGACGGGGTGTAGAAGGAATGTTGCAGAGAGCAGAAGTTTTAGACTGGGGTGTAGAAGGACTGTTGCAGAGAGTAGAGGTTGGAGATTGGGTGAAGAAGGATTGTATCAGAGAGCAGAGGTTGGAGACTAAGGTGCAGAAGGACAGTTACACAGAACAAAGGTTGGAGACTCGGGTGCAGAAAAACTAAGACAGAAAGCAGAGCTTGGAGACTCGTGTGCAGAAGGTTTCTTACACAGAGCAGTGGTTGGAGACTGCAGTACAGAAGGACTGTTAAAAAGAGCAGAGGTTGGAAACTGGGGTGGAGAAGAACTTTTGCAGAGAGCAGATGTTGGAGACTGGTGTGCAAAAGGACTGTTGCAGAGAGCAGAGGATGGAGACTGGGATTCAAGAGGACTGTTTCAGAAAGCAGAGGTTGCAGACTGAGTTGCAAAAGGACTGATACAGAGGGCATAGTTTGGAGACTGTGGTTGAAAACGACTGATACAGAAAGCATAGTTTGGATACTGGAGTACATAAGGACACTTATGGAGAAAAGAGTTTGGAGGCTGCGGTACAGAAGGACTGTTACAGAGAGAATGGGTTCGAGACTGGGGTGCATAAGGATCATTGGGGTGAGCAGAGTATGCAGACTGGGGTGTAGAAGGACTGTTGCAGTGAGCAGAGGTTGGAGACTGGGGTGTAGAAGGACTGTTGCAGAGAGAAGTATTTGGAGACTGGGGTGCAGAAGGACTGTTGCATAAAGCAGAGGTTGGAGACTGCGTTACAGAAGGACTATTACAGAGAGCAGAGGTTGGAGACAGGTGTGCAAAATTATCTTACAGAGAGCATAGGTTGGAGACTGGGGTGCATAAGGACTGTTGCATAGCAGATTATGGAGACTAAGGTGTAGATGGACTTTTCCCGAGAGCAGAGATTGTTGTCTGGAGTGCAGAAGCATCATACAAAGAGCAGAGTTTGGAGACTGAGGTGCTGAAGCACTGTTGCAGAGAGCAGAGATTGGAGACTGGGGTGCAGAAGGAGTGATACAGAGGGCAGAGTTGGGAGACTGGGGTGCAGAAGCATCATACAGCGAGCGACCTATGGTAACTTGGTGCAGAAAGACTGTTGCAGAGAGCAGAGGTTGGAGACAGGGGTGCAGAAGGACTGATAAAGAGAGCAGAGTTTGGAGACTTGGGTGCAGAAGGCCTGTTACAGAGAGCAGAGGTTGGAGACTGCAGTACAGAAGGACTGTTTCAGAGAGCAGATGTTGCAGATTGTGGTGCAGATGGACTTTTGCAGAGAGCATAGGTTAAAGCCTGTGGTGCAGAAGGACTGATACAGAAAGCAGGGTTTGGAGACGGGGATGAAGAAGGACCGTTACAGAGATCAGAGGTTCGATACGGGTGTGCAGAAGGATCTTACAGGGAGCAGAGTTTTGAGACTGTGGTTTAGAAGGAGTGTTGCAGAGAGCAGAGGTTGGAGACTGGGGTTCAAAATTACTGTTGCAGAGAGCAGAGTTTAAAAACTGTGGTGCAGAAGGACTGTTACAGAGAGCAGAGTTTTGACACTGGGTTGAAGAAGGATCGTTGCAGAGAGCAGAGATTGGAGTCTCGTGTGCAGAAGGACTGTTACAGAGAGCAGAGGTTGGAGACTGGGGTGCAGAAACACTGTTACAGAGAGTAGAGATAGGAGAGTGAGGTGCAGAAGGACTGTTACAGAGAGCAGTGTTTGGAGACTAGGGTGCAGAAGGAGTGTTTCAGAGAGCAGAGGTTTTAGACTTGGGTGTTGACGGACTGTTGCAGAGAGTAGAGGTTGGAGATTGGGGTGAAGAAGGACTGCAGCAGAGAGCAGAGGTTGGATACTAAGGTGCAGAAGGACAGTTACACAGAACAAAGTTTGGAGACTCGGGTGCAGAAGGACTGATACAGAAAGCAGAGCTTGGAGACTCGTGTGCAGAAGGACCCTTACAGAGACCAGTGGTTGGAGACTGTAGTACAGAAGGACTGTTAAAAAGAGCACAGGTTGGAGACTGGGGTGGAGAAGAACTATTTAGAGAGCAGATGTTGGAGACTGGTGTGCAAAAGGACTGTTGCAGAGAGCAAAGGATGGAGACTGAGGTTCAAGAGGACTGTTTCAGAATGCAGAGGTTGCAGACTGAGTTGCAGAAGGACTGATACAGAGGGCATAGTTTGGAGACTGTGGTTCTAAACGACTGATACAGCAAGAAGAGGTTGGATACTGGAGTACATAAAGACACTTACGGAGAAAAGAGTTTGGAGACTACGGTACAGAAGGACTGTTACAGAGAACATGGCTTCGAGACTGGGGTGCAGAAGGATTATTGGGGTGAGCAGAGTATGGAGACTGGGTTGTAGAAGGACTGTTGCAGAGAGCAGAGTTTGTAGACTGGGTTGTAGAAGGACTGTTGCAGAGAGCAGACTTTGGAGACTGGGGTGCAGAAGGACTGTTGCATAAAACAGAGGTTGGAGACACGTGTGCAGAATTATCTTACAGAGAGCATAGGTTGGAGACTGGGGTGCAGAAGGATGGTTGTATAGCACATTATGGAGACTAAGGTGTAGATGGACTGTTTCCGAGATCAGAGCTTGTCGTCTGCGGTGCAGAAGCATCATACATAGAGCAGAGTTTGGAGACTGAATTGAAGAAGCACTGTTGCAGAGAGCAGAGTTGGACACTGGGGTGCAGAAGGACTAATACAGAGTGCAGAGTTTGGAGAATGGGGTGCAGAAGCATCATACAGCGAGCGACCTATGGAAACTTGGTGCAGAAAGACTGTTGCAGAGAGCAGAGGTTGGAGACTGGGGTGCAGAAGGACTGTTAAAGAGAGCAGAGTTTGGAGACTTGGGTGCAGAAGGTCTTTTACAGAGAGCAGAGGTTTGAGACTGCAGTACAGAAGGACTGTTATAGAGAGCAGATGTTGGAGTGTGGCGCAGAAAGACTGTTGAAGAGAACAGCAGTTGGAGACTGGGTTGAATAAGGACCATTGCTGAGAGAAGAGGTTGAAGACTGATGTGCAGAAAGATTGTTACAGAGAGCATAAGTTGGAGACTGAGGTGCAGAAGAACTGTTACAGAGAGTAGAGTTTGGAGACTTGGGTGCAGAAGGACTGATACAGAGAGCAGAGGATGGAGACTGGGGTACAGAAGGAATGTTGCAGAGTCAGAGTTTTAAACTGGCGTGCAGAAAGACTGTTGCAGAGAGCAGAGGTTGGATACGGGGTGCAGAAGGACTGTTACAGAGAGCAGAGGTTTAAGCCTGTGGTGCAGAAGGACTGATACAGAATGCAGAGTTTGGAGACTGGGATGAAGAAAGACCATTACAGAGATCAGAGGTTGGATACAGGTGTGAAGAAGTATCTTACAGGGAGCAGAGGTTTGAGACTGCTTGTGTAGAAGGAGTGTTGCAGAGAGCAGAGTTTGGAGACTGGGGTGCAGAAGGACTGTTGCAGAGAGCAGAGGTTAAAGACTGTGGTGCAGAAGGACTGTTACAGAGAGCAGAGTTTGGACACTGGGGTGAAGAAGGATCCTTGCAGAGAGCAGAGATTGGAGACTCGTGTGCAGAAGGACTGTTACAGAGAGCAGAGTTTAGAGACTGAGGTGCAGAAGGACTGTTACAGAGAGCAGATTTTGGAGACTGGGGTGCAGGACTGATACAGAAAGCAGAAGTTGGATACTGGGGTGCAGAATTATTGTTGCAGACAGAAGAGGTTGGAGTGTGGGTTCCAGTAGGACTGTTGCAGAGAGCAGAATTTGGAGACTTAGGTGCAGAAGGACTGTTACAGAGAGCAGAGGTTGGAGACTGGAATGAAGAAGGACTCTTGCAGAGAACAGAGGTTGAAGACTGGGGTGCAGAAGGATCGTGGAAGAGAGCAGAATTTTCAGTTGAGGTGCCGGAGGACTAATGCAGAGAGCAGATGTTGGAGACTGGTGTGCTGAAGGACTGTTGCAGAGAGCAGAGGTTGGAGATTTGTGTGTAGAAGGACTGTATCAGAGAGGAGATGTTGGAGACTGTGGTGCAGAAAGCCTGTTACAGAGAGCAGAGTTTAGAAAAGGGGTGCAGAAGGACGTTAAAGAGAGCAGATTTTGGATATTGGTTTGCAAACGTATCTTCCAGAGAGTAGAGGTTGGATACTGAGAAGCATAAGGACTGTTACAGAGAGTAGAGTTTGGATACTGAGGTACAGATGGACAATTGCAGAGAGAAGAGGTGGAAAACTGAGGTGCAGAAGGACTCTTACAGAGAGAAGAGGTTGGAGACTGAGGTGCAGAAGGACTGATACAGAAAGCAGAGTTTGGAGACTGGGGTGCAGAAGAACTGTTACAGAGAGCAGAGGTTGGAGACTGTGGTGCAGAAGGACTGTTGCAGAGTGCAGAGTTTAAAACTGGCGTGCATAAAGACTGTTGCAGAGATCAGAGGTTGGAGACTGGGGTGCAGAAGCACCTTTGCAGAGAGCAGAGTTTGGAGATTGAGGTGCAGAAAGACTGTTGCAGAGAACAGAGGTTGGCGACTGAGGTGCACAAGGACCATTGAAGATAGCAGAGGTTGGAGACTGGGGTTTAGAAGGAACTCACAGAGAGCAGAGGTTGGAGACTGAAGTACAGCAGGACTGTTGTAGAGAGCAGACGTAGGAGACTGGGGTGCAGAAGGATTGTTGCAGAGAGTATAGTTTGGAGACTGGGGTGCACGACTGGTACGAAAGCAGAGGTTGGATACTGGGGTGCCGAACGACCGTTACAGAGAGCTGAGATTGGAGACTGCGGTGCAAAAAGACTTTTACAAAGAGCAGAGATTGGAGACTGGGGAGCGGAAGAACTGTTACTGAGAGTAGAGTTTGGACACTGGTGTAAAGAAGCATATTACAGCGAGCAGAGGTTGAAGAGTGAAATGAAGAAGGACCTTTGCAGAGAGCAGAATTTGGGGACTGGGGTGCAGAAGGATTGTTACAGAGAACAGAGTTTGGATATTGAGGTGCAGAAGGACTGTTGCATAGAGCAGAAGTTGGAGATTTGGGTGCAGAAGGACTATTGCAGAGAGCAGAAGTTGGAGACTGAGGTGCAGAAGGACTGTTACAGAGAGCAGAGGATTAAGACAGGGGTGCAGAAGGAATGATACACAAAGCAGAGTTTGGAGACTGGGGTACAGGAGGACCATTACATAGAGAAGGGGTTGGAGTCTGCAGTACAGAAGGACTGTTACGGAGAGCAGGGTTTGGAGACTGGGGTGAAGAAGGTCCTTTACAGGGAGCAGAGTTTGAAGACTGCGGTACAGAAGGACTGTTACAGAGAGCAGAGTTTGGAGATGGGGCTGCAGAAGGATCTTACAGAGAGGAGAATTTGGAGACTGTGGTGCAGAAGGACTGATGCAGAGATCAGAGGTTGGAGACTGGGGTGCACTAGAATCATTGCAGAGAGCAGAGGTTGGAGACTGGGGTGCAGAAGGATCGTTACAGAGAGCAGATTTTGGAGACTTGGTTGCAGACGGCCTGCCACAGAGAGAAGACTTTGGAGACTGGGTTGCAGAAGGCCTGTTACAGAAAGGAGAGGTGGGAGACTGAGGTGCAGTTGGACTGTTACAGAGAGCAATGTTTTGAAAGTGGGAAGCAGAAGGATCATGTAGAGAGCAGAGGTATCAGACTGAGGTGCAGAAGAACTGTTAAAGAAAGTAGAGGTTGGAAATTGGGTTGCAGAAGGACCATTACAGAGACCAGAGTTTGGAGATTGCGCTATAGAAAAACTGTTATAGAGAGCAGAGGTTTGAGACTGGGGTGCAGAAGAAATGTTACAGAGAGCACAGGTTGGAGACTGAGGTGCAGAAGGATAGATACAGAGAGCAGAGTTTTGAGACTGAGGTGAAGAAGGACTGATACTGAAGCAGTATTTGGAGACTGGTGTGCAGTAGTCCAGTTACCGAGAGCAGTGATTGGAGACTGCGGTACAGAAGGACTGTTTCAGAGAGCAGATGTTGGAGACTGGGTAGCAGAAGGACTGTTGCAGAGGACAGAGTATGGAGACTGAGGTGCTGCAGGACACTTGCACAAAGCAGAGGATAAAGACTGGGGAGGAGAAGGAATGTTACAGAGAACAGAGTTTGGAAGCTGGAGTGCAGAAGGATGGTACAGAGACCAGAGTTTGGAGACTGTGTTGCAGAAGGACGGTTGCAGAGAGCAGAGATTGGAGACTGAGGTACAGAAGTCCTGTTACATAGAGTAGAGGTTGGAGACTGGGGTGCAGAAGGACTGTTGCAGAGAGCAGAGGTTGGAGACTGGGGTGCAGAAGGTTTGTTGCAGAGAGCAGACGTTGCAGACTGGGGTGAAGAAGGATCATTGCAGACAGCAGAGGTCAGAGACTGGGGAGCAGACGGACTGTTACAGAGAGTAGAGTTTGGATACTGAGGTGCAGATGAATCGTTGCTTAGAGCAGAGAATGGAGACTGAGGTGCAAAAGAACTGTTGCAGAGAGCAGAGGTTGGAGACTGAGGAGCAAAATGCCTGTTACAGAGAGCAGAGTTCAGAAACTAGGGTGCAGAAGAACTGTTACAGAGAGCAGAGTTTTTAGACAATGTTGCACAAGGATCTTACAGAGAGCAGAGTTTGTAGACCAATGTGCAGCAGGACTGTTACAGAGAGTAGAGGTTGGTGACTAGGGTGCAGAAGGATCATTGCAGAGAAAAGAGTTTCAGACTGAGGTGCAGAAGGACTTTGGCAGAGAGCAGAGGTTGGAGACTTGGTTGCAGAAGGACTGTTGCAGAGAGCAGAGGTTGGAGACTGGAGTGCAGAAGGACTTTGCAGAGAGCAAGGTTGGAGACTTAGGTGCAGAAAGACTGTTGCAGAGAGCAGAGTTTGGAGACTGGGTTGCTGAAGAACTGGTAAAGAGAGCAGAGGTTGGAGACTGGGATGCAGAAGGATCATTATAGAGAACAGAGGTCGGAGACCGGGGTGCAGAAGGCCTGTTACGAAGAGCAGAGTTTGGAGAAGGGGTGCAGAAGTACTTTTACAGAGAATAGAGACCGAGGTGCAGAAGGACCATTGCACAGAGCAGAGGTTGGAGACTGAGGTGCAGAAGGATTGTTACAGAAAGCAGACGTTGGAGACTTGGTCTCAGAGGGACTGCTGCAGAGAGCAGAGGCTGGACATGGGGTGTAGCAGGGCTTTTGCGGAGAGCACAGGTTTGAGATTTGGGTGAAGAAGGACTGTTGCAGAGAGTACAGATTGAAGATGGTGTTGCCATAGGACTGTTACAGAGTCAGAGGTTGGAGACTTTGGTGCAGAAGGATTGTTGCGGAGAGCAGATGTTGGCGAATGGGTTCCAGAAGGACTGTTGCAGAGAGCAGAGTTTGTAGACTGAGATGCAGAAGTACTGTTACAGAGAGCAGAGGTTGGAGATTGGGGTGCAGAAGGACTGTTACAGACAGCAGAGTTTGGAGACAGGGTTGCAGAAGGATCTTATAGAGAGCAGAGCTTAGAGACTGTGCTACAGCAGGACTGTTACAGAGGTTGCAGACTGGGGTGCAGAAGGATCGTTGCAGAGAACAGAGTTTTCAGACTGAGGTGCAGACGGACTGTTGCAGAGAGCAGATATTGGAGACTGGGGTGCAGAAGGACTGTTATAGAGAGCAGACGATGGAGACTGGGGTGCAGAAGGATCGTTGTAGTCAGCAGAGGTTTGAGACCAGCGTCCAAAAGGAATGTTACAGAGAACAGAGTTTGGAGAATGGGAGCAGAGGAGTGTTACAGAGCGCAGAGTTTACAGACTGGGTTGCAGAAGGATCTTAGAGAGAGCATATGTTGAAGACTGATCTGCAGGAGGACTGTTACAGAGAGTAGAGGTTAGAGTCTGAGGTGCAGCAGCACCATTGTAGAGAGCAGAGTTTTGAGACTGTGGTGCAGAAGGATTGTTACAGAGAGCAGAGGTTGGAGCCTGGGGTGCAGAAGGACTGTTGCAGATAGCAGAGTTTGGAGTCTGCGGTGTAGAAAGATTGTTGCAGATACAGAGGTTTGAGGCTTTGGTGCAAAAGGACTGATACAGAAAGCAGAGGTTGAAGACTGGGGAGCAGAAGAACCCTTACAGAGCGCAGATATTGGAGCCTGCACTAGAGGAGGACTGTTACAGAGAGCAGAGGTTGGAGACTTCTGTGGAGAAGGACTGTTTCAGAGTGCAGACCTTGGATACTGGGGTGCAGACGAATTGTTGCAGAGAGCAGAGGTTGGAGACTGGGGTGCAGAAGAACTATCGCAGAGAGCAGAGGATGGAGACTGAGGTACAGAAGGAATGTTGCTGGGAGCAGAGGTTGGAAACTGTGGGGCAGAAGGAATGATACAGAAAGGATAGTTTGAAGACTGGTGTGCACAATGAACTTTACAGAGAGCAGAGGTTGGGGACTGAGGTACAAAAGGACTGTTACAGAGAGCAGAGGTTGGAGACGGGGGAGCAGAAGGACTGTTACAGAGAGCAGAGGTTGGAGTCTGGGGAGGATAAGGAATGTTACAGAGAGCAGATTTGGAAACTTGGGTGCAGAAGGATCTTACAGAGATCAGAGGTTGGAGGCTGGGGTTCAGAAGCACTGTTACAGAGAGTAGATTTTGAAGACTGAGGTGTAGTAGGACTGTTACAAAAAGCAGAGTTTGGAGACTGGGGTGCACAAGGATTGTTGCAGAGGGCAGAGTTTTCAGACTTAGGTTCAGAAAGACTGTTGCTGAGAGCAGATGTTGGAGACTGGGGTACAGAAGGACTTTTGCAGAGAGCAGAGGTTGGAGACGGGGTAAAAAAGGATCGTTTCACACAACAGAGGTTGGAGACTGGGGTGAAGAAGGATTGTTACAGAGATCAGAGTTTGTAGACTGGGGTGCAGAAGAACCATTACAGAGAGAAGAGGTTGGAGACTGTGGGACAGAAAGAGTGTTACAGAGAGCAGAGGTTGGAGACTGTGGAGCAGAAGGACTGTTTCAGAGAGCAGAGGTGGGAGACTGGGGAGCAGAAGGAATATTACAGAGAGCAGTGTTTAGAAACTGGGGTGCAGAAGGATCTTACAGAAAGCAGAGTTTGGAGACTGAGGTGCCGAAAGACTGTTACATAAAGCAGAGTTTGAAGACTGGGGTGCAAAATGATTGTTGCAGAAAGCAGAGTTGTCAGACAGAGGTGCAGTAAGACTGTTGCAGGGAGCAGATGTTTGAGACTGGGGCGCAGAAGGACTTTTGTAGAGAGCAGAGGTTAGAAACTGGGGTGCAAAAGGATTGTTGTAGAAAGCAGAGTTTTTAGACTGGGGTGCAGAGGGATTTTTACAGAGAGCAGAGGTTGGAGACTGTGGTGCAGAAGGACCATTACAGAGATCAGAGTTTGGTAACTGAGGTGAGGAAGGATTGTTAAAGAGAACAGAATTTGGAGACTGGGGTGCAGAAGGACTGTTGCAGAGAGCAGACGTTGGAAACTGGTGTACAGAAAGATCATTTCAGACAGCAGAGGTTTGAGACTGGGGTGCAGAAGGACTGTTACAGAGAGTAGAGTTTCCAGACTGAGGTGAAGAAGTATCGTTGCAGAGAGTAGAGGTTGGAGACTGGTGTGCAGTAGAACTCCTATAGAGAGCTGAGTTTTCAGACAAGGTTGCTCAAGGATCTTAAATAGAGCAGAGTTGTAGACCAATGTGCAGCAGGACTGTTACAACGAGCAGATGTTGGAGACTGGGGTGCAGAAGGATCGCTGTAGAGAACAGAGTTTTCAGACTGAGTTTTCAGACAAGGTTGCACAAGGATCTTACAGAGAGCAGAGTTGTAGACCAATGTGCAACAGGACTGTTACAGCGAGCAGAGGTTGGAGACTGGGGTGCAGAAGGATCGCTGTAGAGAACAGAGTTTTCAGACTGAGGTGCAGAAGGACTTTTGCAGAGAGGATAGGTTGGAGACTGGTGTGCAGAAGGATTCTTTCAGAGAGCAGAGTTTGGAGATTCGTGTCTAGCAGAACTGTTACAGATACCAATGTTTCAAGACTGGGTTTCCGAAGGATCTTACAGAGAGAATTTTGGAGACTGAGGTTCAGAAGGTATGTTACACAGCGCAAAGTTTTGTAACTGGGGTGCAGAAGGATTGTTGCAGAGAGCAGAGTTTTCAGACTGAGGTGCAGAAGGAATGTAACAGAGAGGAGATGTTGGATTCTGGGGTGCAGAGGACTGTTACAAAGAGCAAAGTTTGGAGACTGGGGTGCATAAGGATGGTTACAGAGAGCACAGATTAAAGAATGGGGTGAAGAAGGCCTGTTACAGAGAAAAGAGTTTAAGTCTGGGGTGCAGAAGGCCTTTTACAGAGAGCAGAATTTGGAGACTGGGGTGCAGAAGAACTGTTACAGAGAGCAGAGCTTGGAGGCTGGGGTGCAGAAGGACTGTTTCAGAGAGCAGAGTTTGGATACTGTGTTGAAAAAGGATCCTTTCAGAGATCGGTGGTTGAAGACTGAGGTGCAGAAGCATCCCTACAGAGAGCAGAGATTGGAGACTGGGGTGTAGCAGGACAAATACAGAGAGCACAGGTTGGAGACTGGGGTGCAGAAGAAATGTTGCAGAGAGCAGAGATTGGAGACTTGGGTGCAGAAGGACTGTAGCAGAGAGCAGAGGTTGGAGACTGCGGTGCAGAAGGACTGTTGCAGAGAGCAGAAGTTGGAAACTGGGATGCAGAAGGATCCTTCCAGAGAGAAGAGGTTGGAGACTGGGGTTTAGAAGGACAGTTGTAGAGAGAAGATTTTGGAGACTGGGGTTCAGAAGAACTGTTGCAGAGAGCAAAGGTTGGAGACTGAGGTGCAGAAGGACTGTCACAGAGAGCAGAGGTTGGAGACTGGCGTGCAGAATAACTGATATTGAAAGTAGAGTTTGGAGACTGGGGTGCAGAATGACCGTTACAGACATCAGAGTTTGGAGACTGCGGTACAGAAGAACTGTTATAGAGAGCAGAGTTTGGAGCTTGGGGTGCAGAAGGACTGTTTCAGAGAACAGAGTTTGGATACTGGGGTGCAGAAAGAACGTACTATAGAGCAGAGGTTGGAGACTGAGCTGCAGAAGGACTGTTACAGAGAGGATAGGTTGGAGACTGGGGTGCAGAAAGATTCTTTCATAGAGCAGAGTTTGGAGATTCGTGTCTAGCAGAACTGTTACAGATACCAATGTTTCAAGACTGGGTTTCCGAAGGATCTTACAGAGAGAATTTTAGAGACTGAGGTTCAGAAGTTCTGTTACAGATAGCAAAATTTTGAAACTGGGGTGCATAAGGATTGTTGCAGAGAGCAGAGATTGCATACTGAGGTGCAGAAGGAATGTAACAGAGAGGAGATATTGGATTCCGGGGTGCAGAGGACTGTTACAAAGAGGAAAGTTTGGAGACTGGGGTGCATAAGGATCGTTACAGAGAGCACAGGTTAAAGAGTGGGGTGAAGAAGGCTTGTTACAGAGAGCAGAGTTTAAGTCTGGGGTGCAGAAGGCCTTTTACAGAGAGAAGAGCTTGGAGGCTGGGGTGCAGAAGGACTGTTTCAGAGAGCAGAGGTTGGAGACTGTGTTGAAAAAGGATCCGTTCAGAGATCGGTGGTTGAAGACTGAGGTCCAGAAGCATCGCTACAGAGAGCAGAGATTGGAGACTGGGGTGTAGCAGGACAAATACAGAAAGCACAGGTTGGAGACTGGGGTGCAGAAGAAATGTTGCAGAGAGCAGAGATTGGAGACTTGGGTGCAGAAGGACTGTAGCAGAGAGCAGAGGTTGGAGACTGCGGTGCAGAAGGACTGTTGCAGAGAGCAGAAGTTGGAAACTGGGATGCAGAAGGATCCTTCCAGAGAGAAAAGGTTGGAGACTGGGGTTTAGAAGGACAGTTGCAGAGAGAAGATGTTGGAGACTGGGGTGCAGAAGAACTGTTGCAGAGAGCAGAGGTTGGAGACTGAGGTAGAGAAGGACTGTTACAGAGAGCAGATGTTGGATACTGAAGTGCATATGGACTCTTACAGAGAGCAGAGGTTGTAGACTGGGGTGCAGAAAGATCATGCAGAGAGCAGAGGTTGGAGACTGAGGGGCAGAATGATCATTGCAGAGAGCAGAGTTTTCAGACTGTGGTGTAGAATGATCGTTACAGAGAGCAGAGGTTGGAGACTGGGGTGCAGAAGGACAGTTACTGAGAGCACAGATGGAGACTGGGGTGCAGAAGAAATGTTTCAGAGAGCAGAAGTTGGAGACTGGGGTGCAGAAGGACTGTTTCTGAGAGCAGAGGTTCGAGACTGCGGTGCAGAAGAACTGGTACAGAAAGCTGACGTTGGAGACTGGGGTGCAGAAGGACCGTTACAGAGAGCAGAGTTTTGAGACTGCGTTACAGAAGGACTGTTACAGAGAGCAGAGGTTGGATACTGGGGTGCAGAAGGACTGATGCAGAGAACAGAATTTGGAGACTGGGTGCACACAAACCGTTTCAGAGAGCAGAGTTTGGAGACTCATGTGCAGAAGGATTGTTACAAAGAGCAGAGGTAGGAAAGTGGTGTGCAAATGGACTGATCCAGAGAGCAAATGTTGGAGAATGGGGTTATGAAGGCCTGTTACAGAGAGCAGCGGTTGGAGACTGAGGTTCTGAAGGATCATTTCAGAGAGCAGATATTGGAGACTGAGGTGCAGAAGGACTGTTAAAGAGAGGAGCGGTTTGAAACTGGGGTTTAGAAGGATTCTTAGAGCAGAGGATAGAGACTGGGGTGCAGTAAGAGTGTTACAGAGAGCAGAGGATGGAGACTGGTGTGCAGAAGGAGTGTTACAGAGAGCAGAGTTTGTAGATTGGTGTCCAGAAGAACTGTTAAAGAGAGCAGAGGATGGAGTCTGAGCTGCAGAAGGATTGTTACAGAGAGCAGAGTTTTGACACTGATTTTCAGAAGGACTGTTACAGAGAGCAGAGCTGGTGTGTAGAAAGATCATTGCAGAGAACAGAGGTTTGAGACTGTTGTGCAGAAGGATCGTTGCAGAGAGCCGAGGTTGGAGACTGGGGTGTTAAAGGACTGTTGCAGAGAGCAGAGGTTGGGGACTGGGATGAAGAAAGACTGTTGCAGAGAGCAGAGTTTGGAGACTGATTTGCAGAAGGACTGTTTCAGAGAGTAGAGTTATGAGACTGGGGTGAGGAAGGACTGATGCAGAAAGAAGACTTTTGAAACTGGGGTGCATTAGGACCATTACAGAGAACAGAGGTTGGAGACTGCAGTACATAAGGACTGTTACAGAGAGTGGAGATTGGAGACTAGTGTACAGATGGACTGTGGCAGAAAGCAGAGGTTGGAGAATGGGGTGAAGAACGACTGTTGCAGATAACAGAGGTTGGAGACTTGGGTTCAGATGGACTGTCGCAGATAACAGAGGTTGGAAATGGGGTGCAGAAGGACCGTTGAAAAGAGCAGAGGTGGGAGACTGGGGTGGAGAAGGAATGTTACAGATTGCAGAATTTGGAAACTGAGGTGCAGAAGGATCTTAGAGAGAGCAGAGTTTGGAGACTGGGGTGCAGGAGGACTGTTGCAGAGAGAAGACTTGGAGCCTGGAGTGCAGAAGAATCATTGCAGAGAGAACAGTTTGAAGACTCGGGTGCAGAAGGACGGTTAAAAAATGCAGAGTTTGAAGACTGCAGTAAAGAAAGACTGTTACATCTTATCTCATTTTGATTTTGATTGACATTACCCTGATGATATGATGTTGGCATTATCCTTATAAATTTACAGACTTTTTGGCCATTTGTATTATTTAATTTGAGAAATGTCTATTTGGATTATCTGCTTGTTTTTAATTGTATTATTTGTGGCTTTGAATTCCTCATTAATTTTGAATATTAATTCTCTGTCAGCTGAGTAGTTTCCAATTATTTTGCCTCATCATGTTGTTTCCTCACTTTATAATAGTTTCCTATAGACTGTTTCTTTTGCTGTACAGAAGCCTCTAAATAGATGTAATCTATTTGTCAAAAGATTTTTGTTTTTCTTTTTTCCTTTTTTTTTTGGTACTTGGTATTATACTGAGGTCCTGAAAGAAATCAGTATGGTGATTATCAAAAATGCAAACAATAATAAATTCTGGCAAGGGGGGTAGCCTTTACTTAGTGTTCATGGAGAAATAAATTAGTACAGTCATTATTGAAAACAGTATGAAGTTTCCTCGAAATCTAACACTAGATATATCATGATTCAGATATTCATTTTCTGGGTATATAGCCAAAGGAAATGAAGAGCATACAGAGATATCTGCAGATCCATATTTATTACAACACTATTCAGTCAACTTAGATGAGTATAAAAGAAAATGTGGAATACACATAAGCAATAAAATATTATCCTGAGCCAGGCACCTTGGTTCACCCCAAGCAGCTCAGAAGGCTGAGGCAGGAAGAACATGGGTTCAAAGCCAACTTCAGCAACTTAGTAAGGCCTTAAGCAACTGAGTGAGACCCTGTCTCTAAATAAAATTTTTAAAAAAGAAAAAAAAAGAAAGACTGTTACAGAGAGCAGAGGATGGATACTGGGGTGCAGAAGGATCATTGGAGAGGGCAGAGGTTAGAGACTGGGGTGCAGAATGACTGATGCAGAAATCAGAGTTTGGAGACTGGGTGTTACAAGGATCTTACCGAGCGCAGAGTTTTGAGACTGAGGTGCAGCAGGACTGTTAGAGAGCACAGATTTTGGAGACTGAGGTACAGAAGGATCGTTGCAGAGAGCAGAGGTGGAGACTGTGCTGCAGAAGGATCGTTACAGAGAGCAGAGGTTGGAGACTGGGGTGCAAAAGGACTGTTAAAGAGAGAACAGGTTGGAGACTGGGATGCAGAAAAAATTTTGCAGAGAGCACAGGCTCGAGACTGTGGTGCAGAAGAAGTGTTGCAGAGAGAAGTGGTCGGAGACTGTGGTGCAGAAGGACTGATATAGAAAGCAGAGCTTGGAGACTGGGATGGAGAAGGACCCTTACAGACAGCAGATTTTTGAGACTGAGGTGCAGAAGGACTGTTACAGAGAGCAGAGTTTGGAGACGGGGTGGAGAAAAATTGTTACTGAGAGAAGAGGTTGGGGATGGGGTGAAGAAGGCCTGTTAAAAAAAGCAGAGGTTGGAGACTGAGGTGCAGAAAGACTGTTGCAGAGAGCAGAGGTTTGAGACTGAGGTGTCGAAGGACTGTAAAAGAGAGCAGAGTTTGGAGACTGGGGTGCTGAAGGACTGACACAAAAAGCACAGTTTGGAGACTGGTGTGCACAATGACAGTTACAGAGAGAAAAGGTTGGAGACAGCAGTAGAGAAGGACTGCTACAGAGAGCAGAGTTTGGAGACTGGGGTGGAGAAGGACTGTTACAGAGACCGGAGGTTGGAGACTGAGGTGAAGAAGGACTGTTGCAGAAAACAGATGTTGGAGACTGGAGTGCATAATGACCATTGCAGAGAGCAGAGTTTGGAGACTGAGGTGCAGAAGGACTGTTGTAGAAAGCAGAATTTGGAGACTGAGGTGCAGGAGGACTGTTGCAGAGACTATAGGTTGGAGACTGAGGTGCAGGAATAGTGTTACAGAGTGCAGAGTTTGGAGACTCAGGTGCAGTAGTACAGTTACAGAGAGCAGAGGTTAAATACAGGGTTGCAGAAGGATCTTACAGAGAGCAGAATTTGGAGACGGAGGTCCAGTTGGACTGTTAGAGAAAGAAGAGGTTGGAAATTGGGGTGCAGAAGGATTGTTACAGAGACCAGAGTTTGAAGATTGCAGTATAGAATAACTGTTACAGAGAGCCGAGGTTGAAGACTGGGGTGCAGAAGGAATGTTACAGAGAGCACAGGTTAGAGACTGAGGTGCAGAAGGATAGATACGGAGAGCACAGGTTTGAGACTGGGGTCCAGAAGGACTGATATAGAAAGCAGAGTTTGGAGACTGGGGTGCAGAAGGCACGTTACGGAGAATAGAGGTTGGAGACTGTGGTACAGAAGGACTGTTAGAGAGCAAATGTTGGAAACTCGGGAGTAGAAGGACTTTTGCAGAGGACAGATGTTGGAGACTGGGATGCCGCAGGACACTTGCTGAAAGCAGAGGATATATTCTGGAGTAGAGAAGGAATGTTACAGAGAGCAGAGTTTGGATACTGGAGTGCAGAAGGATCTTACAGATAGCAGAGTTTGGAGACTGTGGTGCAGAAGGACTGTTGCAGAGAGCAGAGGTTAAAGACTGGAGTGCAGAAGGACTGTTGCAGAGAGCAAAGTTTGGAACCTGAGGTGCAGAAGTCCTGTTACATAGAGCAGAGGTTGGAGACTTAGGTGCAGAAGGATTGTTACAGAGAGAAGAGTTTGGAGACTGGGGTGCAGAAGGACTGTTGCAGAGAGCAGATTTTAGATACTGGGGTGCAGAAGGACCGTTACATAGAGCAGAATTTAGAGACTGAGGTGCGGAAGGACTGTTACAGAGAGTAGAGTTAGGAGACTGTGGTGCAGAAAGACTGTTACAGAGAGCAGAGTTTGGAGACTGGGGTTCAGATGAATCTTACAGAGAGCAGAGTTTGGAGACTGGGGTGCAAAAAGACTGTTGCAGAGAGCAGATGTTGGAGACTGGGGTGGAGAAGAATCATTGCAGAGAGAAGAGGATGGAGACTGGGTTGGAGAAGGCCTGTTACAGAGAGCAGAGTTTAAAGACTGGGTTTCAGAAGGATCTTACAGAAAGCAGAGTTGGGAGACTGAGTTGCAGAAAGACTGTAAGAGAGAGCAGATGTTGGAGACTGGGGTGCAGAAGGGTCGTTGCAGAGAGCAGAGTTTTAAGACTGACGTGCGGAAGAACTGTTGCAGAGAGCAGATGTTGGAGACTGGGGTGCAGAAGAACTGTTGCAGAGAGCAGATATTGGAGAATGAGGTGCGGAAGTTCTGTTTCAGAGAGCAGAGGTTGGAAACTCAGGTGCAGAAGGACTATTAAAGAGTGCAGAGGTTTAATACAGGGGTGCAAAAGGATCTTACAGAGAGCCAAATTTGGACACTGAGGTGCAGAAAGACTGTTGCAGAGACCAGAGGTTGGACACTAGGGTGCAGTAGGATCGTTGCAAAGTGCAGAGTTTGGAGACTGGGGTGCTGAAGGATTGTTGCAGAGAGCAGAGGTTGGAGACTGCGGTGCAGAAGGCCTGCTACAGAGAGCAGAGTTTGGAGACTGGCGAGCAGAAAGCCTGTAAGAGAGAGGAGAGTTTGGAGACTGGGTTGCAGAAAGACTGTTATAGAGAGCAGAGTTTGGATACTGGGTTGCTGAAGGATCTTACAGAGAGCATAGGTTAGAGACTGACATTCAGGTGGACTGTTACAGAGAGCAGTGGTTGGAGACTGGGGTGCAGAAGGATCGTGCAGAGAACATAGGTGTCAGACTGAGGTGCAGAAGTACTGTTACAGAGAGCAGAGGTTGGAGACTGAGGTGTAGAAGGACTGTTACAGAGAGCAGAGTTTGGAGACTGAGGTGCAGAAGGACTGTTAAAGAAAGCAGAGGTTTGAAATTGGGGTGCAGAAGGACCATTACAGAGACCAGAGTTTGGAGACTGTGGTATAGAAAAATTCTTACAGAAAGCAGAGGTTGGAGACTGGGGTGCAGATGGAATGTTAGAGAGAGCACAGGTTGGAGACAGAGGTGCAGAAGGATAGATACAGAGAGCAGAGTTTTGAGACTGGGGTTCAGAATGTCTGATAAAGAAAGCAGATTTTGGAGACTGAGGTGCAGAAAGACCGTTCTGGAGAGCAAAGGTTTGAGACTGCGGTACAGAAGAACTGTTACAGAAAGCAGAGGTTCAATACTGGGGTTCAGATGGATTGCTACAAAGGACAGAGGTTGGAGACTGGGGTGCCTACCCTCGCAGAAAGCAGAAGTTGGAGATTGCGATGGAGAAGAAATGTTTTAGAGAGCAGATTTTGTAAACTGGAGTGCATAAAGATCTTACAGAGAGCAGAGGTTAGAGACTGTGATGCAGAAGGACTGTTGCAGAGAGTAGAGTTTGGTGACTAGGGTCCAGAAGTATCGTTGCAGAGAGCAGATTTTGGAGACTGGGGTGCAGAAGGACTGTTGCAGAGAGCAGAGGTTAGAGACTGGGTGCAGAAGGACTGTTGCAGAGAGCAGAGGATGGAGACTGGAGTGCAGAAGGACTGTTGCAGAGAGTAGAGGTTGGAGACTGGGTGAAGAAGGACTGTTATATAAAGCATAGTTTGGAAATTGGGATGCAGAAGGACCGTTACAGAGAGCAGAGTTTGGAGACTGCGGTATAAGACTGTTACCGAGAGAAAAGGTTGAAGACTGGGTTGCCGAAGGACTCTTACATAGAGCACAGGTTGGAGACTGAGGTGCAGAAGGATAGATACAGAGAACAGAGGTTGGAGACTGGGGTTCCGAAAGACTGATACAGAAAGCAGAGGTTGGAGACTGGGGTGTAGGAGGACCGTTACAAAGAGCAGAGGTTGGAGACTGTGGTACAGAAGGACTGTTACAGAGAGCAGATCTCAGAGACTGGGGAGCAGAAGAACTGTTTCAGAAGACAGAGGTTTGAGACTCCGGTGGAGAAGGAATGTTACAGAGAGCAGAGTTTGGAAACTAGAGTGCAGAAGGATTTTACAAAGGGAAGAGTTTCGAGATTGTGTTGCAGAAGGACTGTTGCAGAGAGCACACGTTGGATACTGGGTTCCAGAAGGATCATTGCAGAGAGCACAGTTTTGAGACTGGGGTGCAGAAGGACTGTTCCAGAGAGCAGATGTTGGAGACTGGGGTGCAGAAGGACTGTTGCAGAGAGCAGATTTTAGAGACTGGGGTGCAGAAAGACTCACACAGAACAGAGGTTGGAGACTGAGGCTCAGAAGTACTGTTACAGAGAGCAGTGTTTTGAGACTGGGGTGCAGAGGACTGTTACAGAGAGAAGAGTTTGGAGCCTGAGGTTCAGATGGATCTTACAGAGAGAAGAGTTTTGAGATTGGTGTCCAAAAGGACTGTTGCTGAGAGCAGATTCTGGAGACTGGGGTGGAGAAGAATTGTTGCAGAGAGAAGAGGTTGGAGACTGGGGTGCAGAAGGCCTATCACAGAGAGCAGAGTTTGGAGACTGCGTGGCAGAAGTCATGTTACAGAGAGCAGAGTTTGGAGACTGTTGTGCAGAAGGACTGTTACAGAGTGCAGAGGTTAATGACTGGGTTGTTGAAGGATCTTACAAAGAGCAGAGTTGGGAGAATGAGGTGCAGAAGGACTGTTACAGAGAGCAGAAGTAGGAGACTGTGGTGCAGAAGGGTCCTTGCAGTGTGCAGATTTTCAGAGTGAGGTGCAAAAGGACTGTTGCAGAGAGCAGATTTTGGAGACTGGGGTGTAGAAGGACTGTTGCAGAGAGCAGAGGTTGGAGACTTTGGTGAAGAAGGATCGTTGCAGAGAGGAGAGGTTGGAGACAGGTTGGCAGAAGCAGAGTTTGAAACTGGGTTTCAGGAGGATCTTTCAGAGAGCAGAGGTTGCAGATAGGGTGTAGAAGGATGATTACAGAGAGCAGAGCTTAGAGACTGTTGTCCAGAAGGACTCTTGCAGAGAGCAGACGTTGGAGACTGGGGTTCAGAAAGATTGTTGCAGAAACAGAGTTGGAGACTGGGGTGTAGAAGGACTGTTGCAGAGAGCAGATGTTGGAGACTGGGGTGCAGACGGACTGTTGCACAGAGCAGAGGTTGGAGAGTGGGGTTCAGAAAAACTGTTGCAGAGAGCAGAGGTTGGAGAATGAGGTGCAGAAAAACTGTTACAAAGAGCAGAGGTTTGAGACTGTGGTACAGAAGGACTGTTACAGAGAGCAGAGGTTGGAGACTGGGGTTCAGATGGATCTTACAGAGAGCATATTTTGGAGACTGTGGTGCAAGAGGACTGTTGCAGAGTGCAGATGTTGGAGACTGGTGTGAAGAAGAATCCTTGCAGAGAGAAGAGTTTGGAGACTGGGGTGCAGAAGGCCTGTTACAGAGAGCAGTGGTTGGAGACTTGGTTGCAGAAGTCCTGCTGCAGAGAGCAGAGATTGGAGATTGTTGTGCAGAAGGACGATTCCCGAGTGAAGAGTTTAAAGACTGGGTTGCAGAAGGATCTTATAGAGAGCAGAGTTGGAAGACTGAGTTGCAGAAAGTTCGTTGCATACAGCAGAGTTTTCCCACTGAAGTGCAGAATGACTGTTGCAGAGAGCAGATATTGGAGACTGGGGTGCAGTAGGACTGTTGAAGAGAGCAGACATATGAGACTGGGGTAAAGAAGGATCTTTTGAGAGACCAGAGGTTGAAGACTGGTGTGCAGAAGAATTGTTACAGAGAGTAGAGTTTGGAGACTGGGTTTTAGAAGGATGCTACAGAGAGCACAGGTTGGAGACTGAAGTGCAGAAGGACTGTTACAGAGAGTAGAGGTTGGAGACTGAGGTGCAGAAGGACCGTTGAAGAGAACAGTGTTTGGAGACTGAGGTTCAGAAGGATAGATACAGAGAACAGTGGTTGGAGACTGCGGTTCAGACAGACTGATACAGAAAGCAGAGGTGTAAGACTGGGGTGTAGAAGGACCGTTACAAAGAGCACAAGTTGGAGACTGCGGTACAGAAGGACCAGATTTCGGAGACTGGGGAGCAGAAGGACTGTTGCAGAGGACAGAGTTTAGAGACTGGGGTGGAGAAGGAATGTAACAGAGTGCAGAGTATGGAATCTGGAGTGCACAAGAATCTTACAAATAGCAGAGGTTGGAAACTGGTGCAGAAGGACTGTTGAAGACAGCAGATGTTGGAGACTTGGGTCAAGAAGGAGCGTTGCAGATAGCAGAGTTTGGAGACTGGTTGCAGAAGGACTGTTGCAGAGAGCAAATGTTTCAGACTGGAGTGCAGAAGGACTGTTACAGATAGCAGAGTTTGGAGACTGGGGTGCAAAAGGACTGTTGCAGAGAGCAGATGTTGGAGACTGGGGTGGAGAAGAATCATTGCAGAGAGAAGAGGTTGGAGACTGGGGTGGAGAAGGCCTGTTACAGACAGCAGAGGTTGGAGACTGGGTTGCAGAAGGATGTTAAAGAGAGCAGAGTTGGGATACTGAGGTGCAGAAGAACTGTTACAGAGAGTAGAGGTAGGAGACTGGGATGCAGAACGGTCGTTGCAGAGAGCAGAGTTTTCAGACTGAGGTGCAGAAGAAGTGTTGCAGAGAGCAGATGTTGGAGACTGGGGTGCAGAAGGATGTTACAGAGAGCAGAGGTTGGAGACTGGAGTGCATAAGGATCTTATAGATAGCAGAGGTTTGAGACTAGGGTGCAGAAGCACTGTTGCCAAGAGCAGAGTCTGGAGACTGGGTTGCAGAAGGGTCTTACAAAAAGCAGAGTTAGGAGACTGAGGTGCAGAAGGATCATTGCAGAGAGCACCGATTTTAGACTGAGTTGCAGAAGGACTGTTGCAGAGAGCAGATATTGAAGACTGGGATGCAGAAGGACTGTTGCAGAGAGCAGAGGTTGGCGACTGTGGTGCAGAAGGACTGTTTCAGAGAGCAGAAGTTGTAGAATGGGGTGCAGAAAGACTTTGGAGAGAGCAGAGGTTGGAGACTGAGGCGCAGAAGGACAGAGAAAGAAAGCAGAGGTTGGAAAAGGCGTGCAAAAGGACCTATACAGAGAGCAGAGTTTGGAGACTGCAGTACAGAAGGACTGTTACAGAGAGCAGAGTTTGGAGACTGGGGAGCAGAAGGAGTGTTGCAGAGTACAGAGGTTGGAGACTGGGGTGCAGCAGGATCGTTTCAGAAAGCAGAGGTTTGAGACTGGAGTGGAGAAGGAATATTACAGAGAGCAGAGTTTGGAATCTGGGGTCAGAAGCATCTTTCAGACAGCAGAGGTTGGAGACTGGGGTGCAGAAGGATCATTGCAGAGAGCAGAGTATGGACACTGGGGTGCAGAAGGACTGTTGCAGAGAGTAGATATTGGAGACTTGGGTGCAGAAGTACTGTTACAGAGAGCTGAGGTTGGATATTGAGGTGTAGAAGGACTGATAAGGAGATCAGAGTTTGGAGACTGAGGTGCAGAACGACTGTTACAAAAGCAGAGGTTGGAAATTGGGGTGCCGATGGACCGTTACAGAGAGCAGAGTTTGGAGACTACGGTATAGAAAGACTGTTACAGAGAGCAGAGGTGGGAGACTTCGGTGAAGAAGTACTGTTACAGAAAGCACAGGTTGGAGACTGAGGTGCAGAAGAATAGAAACAGAGAGTAGAGGTTGAAGGCTGGTGTTCAGAAGGACTGATACAGAAAGCAGAGGTTGGAGACTGGGGTGCAGAAGGATCGTTACAGAGAGCAGAGTTTGGTGACTGTGGTACAGAAAGATTGTTACAGAGAGCAGATACTGGAGACTGGGGAGCAGAAAGACTGTTGCAGAGAACAGAGTTTGGAGACCGGGGTGCCGCAGGAACCTTGCAGAAAGCAGAGGTTGACGACTGGGGTCTAGAAGGAATGTTAGACAGCAGAGTTTTGAAACTGGACTGAAGAAAGATTTTACAGAGAGCACAGGTTGGAGACTGTGGTGCAGAAGGACTGTTGCAGAGAGCAGACGTTGGAGACTGAGATCCAGAAAGATCGTTGCAGAGAGCAGAGTTTGAAGACTGTGGTGCAGAAGGTTGTTGCAGAGAGCAGAGTTTGGAGACTGAGGTGCAGAAAGACTGTTACAGAGAGCAGATGTTGTAGACTGGGGTGCAGAAGAAGTGTTGCAGAAAAAAGAGGTTGGAGACTGAGGTGTAGAAGAACTGTTACAGAGAGCAGAGGTGGAGTTGAGATGGATCATACAGAGAACAGAGGTTGGAAACTGAGGTGCAGAAGAATTGTAACAGACACCTGAGGTAGGAGACTGGGGTGCAGGAGATTCGTTGCAGACAGCAGAGTTTTCAGACTGTAATGCATAAGGACTGTTGCAGAGACCAGATGTTGGAGAGTGGGGTGTAGAAGGACTGTTGCAGAGAGCATAGTTTAGAGACTGAGGTGCAGAAGGACTGTTACAGGAAGCAGAGGTTGGAAATTGGGTTGCAGAAGTACCTTTAAAGAGAGCAGAGTTTGGAGACTGCGGTTTAGGACTGTTTCCGAGAGCAAAGGTTGGCGACTGGGATGCGGAAGGACTCTTACAGAGAGCACAAGTTGGAGACTGAGGTTCAGAAGGATGGATACAGAGAACAGAGCTTGGATACTTAGATACAGACAGGATGATACAGAAAGTAGAGTTTGGAGACTGGGGTGGAGAAGTACCGAAACTGAGAGCACTGGTTAGACACTGCGGTACAGAAAGACTGTTACAGAGAGTAGATCTAAGAGACTGGGGAGAAGAAAGACTGTTGCAGAGAGAAGAGGTTGGAGAATGAGGTGCAGAAGGACTGTTACAGATAGCAGAGTTTGGAGATTGTGGTGCAGAAAAACTCTTACAGAGAGCAGAGTTTGAAGACTGGGGTGCAGAAGGACTGTTACAGAGAGCAGAGGTTGGAGACTGGGTTTCAGATGGATCTTACAGAGAGCAGAGTTTAGAGACTGGGGTTCAAAAGGACTGTTGCAGAGAGCAGCAACTGGAGACTGAGGTGGAGAAGAATCGTTGTAGAGAGAAGAGGTTGGAGACTGGGGTTCAGAAGGTCTGTTACACAGAGCAGAGTTTGGAGACTGGGTGGCAGAAGTTCTGTTAAAGAGAGCAGAGGTTGGAGACTGTTGTGCAGAAGGACTGTTAAAGAATGCAGAGTTTAAAGACTTGGTTGCAGAAGGAAGAAACAGAGGGCAGAGTTGGGAGACTGAAGTGCAGAAGGAATGTTACAGAGAGCAGAGGTAGGAGACTTGGGTGCAGAAGGGTCGTTGCAGAGAGCAGAGTTTTCAGACTGAGGTGCAGAACGACTGTTGCAGAGAGCAGATGTTGGTAACTAGGGTCCAGAAGAACTGTTGTAGAAAGCAGAGGTTGGAGACTGGGGTGCAGAAGGACTGTTGCACGGAGCAGAGGTTGAAGACTGAGGTGCGGCACTCCTGTTACAGAGAGCAGAGTTTGGAGAATCGGGTGCAGAAGGACAGTTTAGGAGAGCAGAGTTTAAATACAGGAGTGCAGAAGGATCTTACAGAGAGCAGAATTTAGAGACTGAGTTGCAGAAGGACTCTGCAGAGATCAGCGTTTGGAGACTGAGATGCAGAAGGACTTTTGCAGAGAGCAGAATTGGGAGACTGGGTTACAGAAGGACTGATACTGAAAGCAGAAATTGGATTCTGGGGTGCAGAAAGACCGTTACGGAGAGCAGAGTTTGGAAACTGCAGTACAGGAGGACTGTTACAGAGAGCAGAGGTTGAAGACTGGGGTGCAGAAGGACTGTTGCAGAGAGCAGAGTTTGGAGACTGGGGTGCAGAATGACTATTGCGGGGAGCAGAAGTTGGAGACTGGGGTGCAGAAAGACTGTTACACAGAGCAGAGGTTGGAGACAAGGGTGCAGAAGGATCTTACAGAGAGCAGAATTTGGAGACTGAGGTGCAGAAGGACTTTTGCAGAAGTCAGAGGTTGGAGACTGGGGTGCAGTAGGATCACTGCAGAGAGCAAAGTTTCGAGACTGGGGTGCAGAAGGATCGTTGCAGAGAGCAAAGGATGGAAACTAGGGTGCAGAAGGCCTGCTATATAGAGCAGAGTTTTGGGACTGGCGTGCAGAAGGCCTGATACAGAGAGGAGAGGTTGGAGACTGGGGTGCAGAAGGACTGTAACAGAGAGAAGAGTTTGGAGACTGGTTTGCTGAAGGAACTTACAGAGAGCAGATGTTGGAGACTGACGTGCAGAAGGACTGTTACAGAAAGCAGAGGTTGGAAATTGGGATGCAGAAGGATCCTTACAGAGAGCAGAGGTTGGAGACTGTGGTATAGAAGGACTGTTACAGAGAGGAGAGGTTGGAGACTGGGGTGAAGAAGGACTGTTACAGAAAGCACAGGTTGGAGACTGAGGTGCAGAAGGATAGATAAAAAGATCAGAGGTTGGAGACTGGGTTAAGTAGGACTGATTCAAAAAAGCAGAGGTTGGAGACTGGGTTGTAGAAAAACCATTACAGAGAGCAGAGGTTTGAAACTGCGGTACATAAGGTCTGTTACAGAGACCAGATCTCGGAGAAAGGGGAGAAGAAGGACTGTTGCAGAGGACAGAGGTTGGAGACTTGGGTGGAGAAGAAATATTACAGAGACCAGAGTTTGGAAACTGGAGTGCAGAATTATCTTACAGAGAACAGAGTTTGGAGACTGTGGTGCACAAGGACTTTTGCAGAGAGCAGACTTTGGAGACTGGGTTCCAGAAGGTTCGTTGCTGAGAGAAGAGTTTGGATGACTGGGGTGCAGAAGGACTGCTGCAGAGAGCCGATGTTAGAGACTGGGTTGGAGAAGGACTGTTGCAGAGAGAAGATTTTAGAGACTGGGGTTAAGAAGGACTGTTACAGAGAGCAGAGGATGGAGACTGACGTGCGGAAGGACTGTTACAGAGAGCAGCGTTTGGAGACTGGGGTGCAGAAGCACTGTTACAGAGAGCAGAGATTGGAGACTGGGTTCAGATTGATCTTACAGAGAGCAGAGTTTGGAGACTGGGGTGCAAAAGGACAGTTGCCGAGAGCAGATTTGGAGACTTGGGTGGAGAATAATCTTTGCAGAGATAAGAGCTTGGAGACTGGGGTGCAGAAGGCCTATTACAGAGAGCAGAGTTTGGAGACTGGGTTGCAGAAGTCCTGTTACAGAGAGCAGAGGTTGGAGACTGTTTTAAAGAAGGACTGTTACAGAGTGCAGAGTTTAAAGACTGTTTTGCAGAAGGATCATATAGAGAGCTGAGTTGGGAGACTGAGGTGCAGAAGGACTGTTACAGAGAGCAGAGGTAGGAGACTGGGGTGCAGAAGGTCTGTTTCAGAGAGCAGATGTTGGTAACTAGGGTGTTGAAGGACTGTTGTAGAGAGCAGAGTTTGGAGACTGGGGTGCAGAAGGACTGTTGCAGAGAGCAATGTTTGGAGACTGAGGTGCGGAAGTCCTATTACAGAGAGCAGAGTTTGGAGACTCGGGTTTAGAGGAACTGTTACAGGTAGCAAGGTTTGGAAACAGGGGTGCAGAAGGATCTTACAGAGAGCAAAGGATGGAGACTGAGGTGCAGAAGAACTGTTTCAGAGATCAGAGGTCGGAGACTGGGATGCAGTAGGATCATTTAAGAGAGCAGAGGTTGGAGACTGGGGTGCAGAATGATCGCTGCAAAAGGCAGCGGTTGGAGACTGGGATGCAGAAGGCCTGCCCTCTTCAACGATTTTTTGCACCCAAGTTTCCAAACTATGCTCTCTGTAACAGTCCAGTTGCACGTCAGTCTCCAAACACTGCTCTTTGTAAGATGTTTCTGCAACCCTGTCTCAAAACTCTGCTCTCTGTAACAGTCCTTCTGCACCCCAGTCTCCAACTTCTGCTCTCTGCAACAGTCCTTCTAAACCCCAGTCTCCAACCTCTTCTCTATGAAACACTCCTTCTGCACCACAGTCTCCAACATCTGTTCTCTGTAAAAATTATTCTTCACCTCAGTTAGCAAACTCTTATCTCTGCAATGGTCCTTCTGCACCCCACTCTCCATCCTCTGCTCTCTGTAAAAATACTATTATAACCTAGTCTCCAACTTCTGCTCTCTCCAACAATCCTTCTGCACCAAGTCTAAGACATCTGTTCCCTGCAACAGTCCTTCTGCACCTCAGTTTGAAAACTCTGCTCTCTGCAATGATCCTTGGACAACCCAGTCTCCGAAATCTGCTTTCTTTAACAGTCTTTGTGCATGTCATTCTCCGAACTCTTCTATCTGTAACAGTCCTTCTGCACCCCCGTCTCCAACCTCTGCTCTCTGTAAGACCCTTCTGCACCCAGGTACCCAAACTCTGCTCTCTGTAACATTCCTTCTGGTACCCAGTCTCCAACCTCTTCTCTCTGTAACAGTTCTTCTGCTCCCCAGTCTCCAAGCCCTGCTCTCTGTAACAGTCCTTCTTTACCGCAGTCTCCAACCTCTGCTCTCTGTAAGGGTCCTTCAGCACCCCATTCTCCAACCTCTGTTGTCTGCAAGAGTCCTTCAGCACCTCAGTCTCCAACTTCTTCTTTCTGCAACAATTCTTTTGCACTTCAGTCTCCAACATCTGCTCTCTGAAAAAGTCATTCTGCACCCGAGTCTCCAACATCTGCTCTCTGCAACAGTCCTTCTGCATCTCAGTCTGAAAACTCTGCTCTCTGCAACGATTCTTGTGCACACCAGTCTCCAAACTCTACACTCTGAAACAGTCCTTCTGTACTGCAACCTCCAAACTCTGCTCTCTGTAACAGTCCTTCTGCACCCCAGTCTTCACCTTCTACTTTTTGTATCAGTCCTTCTGCACCCCAGTCTCCAACATCTGCACTCTGAAACAGTCCTTCTCCACCTCAGTCTCCAACTTCTGCTCTCTGTAACAGTCCTCCTGTGGTGCAGTCTCCAAAATCTGCTCTCTGTAACGGTCCTTCTGCACCCCAGTCTGTAACCTCTGCTTTCTGTATCAGTCCTTCTGCACCCCAGTCTCCAACTTCTGCTCTCTGTAACAGTCCTTCTGCACCTCAGTCTCCAAACTCTGCTGTCTGCAACAGTCCTTCTGCTCCCAAGTCTCAAACCTCTGCTCCCTGCAACAGTCCTTCTTTACCTCAGTCTCTAACCTCTACTCTCTGTAACAGTCCTTCTGCACCTCAGTCTCCAACATTTGCTCTTTGTAAGATTCTTCTGCAACCCAGTGTCCAAACTCTACTTTCTGTAACAGGCCTTCTGCACCCCAGTCTCCCAACTCTGTTCTCTATAAAAATCCTTCTGCACCCCAGTCTCAAAAGTTTGCTCTCTACAACGATCCTTCTGCACCCCAGTCTCCAACATCTGCCCTGTGCAACAGTCCATCTGCACCACAGTCTTCAACTAGTGCTCTCTGCAAAAGTCCTTCTGCACCTCAGTCTGAAAACTCTGTTCTCTACAAGGATCCTTCTGCACCCCAGTCTCCAACCTCTGCTCTCTGTAACAGTCCTGCTGCACCACGCTCTATAACTTCTGCTCTCAGGAAGATCCTTGTACAACTTTGTCTAAAAATTCTGCTCTCTGTAGGAGTTCTTCTGCTCCTCAGTCTGAAAACTCTGTTCTCTACAAGAATCCTTCTGCACCCCAGTCTCCAATCTCTGCTCTCTGTAACAGTCCTTTTGCACCTCAGTCTCCAAACTCAGCTCTCTGCAACGATCCATCTGCACCTCAGTTTCGAAAGTCTACTCTCTGTAACAGTGCTTCTGCACCCCAGTCACTAACTTCTGCTGTCTGCAACGATCCTTCTGCACACCAGTCTCCAACTTCTGCTCTCTGCAACAGTCCTACTGCACCCCAGTCTCCAACCTCTTCTCTCTGCAACGATCCTTCTGCACCCCAGTATCCAACATGTGCTCTATGCAACAGTCCTTTTGCACCCATATCTCCAAACTCTATTTCTGCAACAGTCCTTCTGCACCTCAGTCTGAAAACTCTGTTCTCTGCAATGATCCTTCTGCACCCCAGTCTCCAAAATCTGCTCTCTGTAATAGTCCTGTTGCACCTCAGTCTCGAATCTCTGCTCTGTGTAAGATATTTCTGCAACCCTGTCTCCAAATTCTGCTCTCCATAACAACCTTCTGCACCCCAGTCTCCAACCTCTGCTCTCTGCAACAATCCTTCTAAAGCCCAGTCTCCAAATTCTGCTCTCTGCAGAAGTCCTACTGCATCCCAGGCTCCAACTTCTGTTCTCTGTAACAATCCTTCTTCACCTCGGTTACCAAACTCTGATCTCTGCAATAGTCATTCTTCACCTCAGTATCCAAACTCTGCTATCTGTAGCAATCTCTCTGCACCCCAGTCTCCAAACTCTGCTGTCTACAACAATATTTTTTCACCCCAGTCTCCAAATCTGCTCTCTGCAAAAGTAGTTCTGCACCGCAGTCTCCAAAATCTGCTCCCTTCAACAGTTCTTCTGCACCTCAGTCTGACAACTCTGCTCTCTGCAACGATCCTTTTGCACTGCAGTCTTTAAACTCTACTTTCTGTAACAGTCTTTCTGCCCCTCAGTCTCCAACCTCTGCTCTCTGTAAGATCCTTCTGCACCCCAGTTTCACAAGTCTGCTCACTGTAATATTCCTTCTGCTCCCCAGTCTCCAATCTCTTCTCTCTGTAACTGTCCTTCTGCTCCGCAGTCTCTAACATCTGCTCTCTGTAACACTCCTTCTTTACTGGAGTCTCCAACCTCTGCTCTCTGTAACAGTCCTTATGTCCTGCAGTCTCCAACCTCTGCTCTATGTAAGGGTCCTTCTGCACCCCAGTCTCCAACCTCTGCTCTCTGTAACAATACTTTTGCACCCCAGTCTCCAAACTTTACTCTCTGCAACAATTCTTTTGCACCCCATTCTCCAACCTCTGCTCTCTGCAACAGTCCTTCTGACACTCAGTCTAAAAACTCTGCTCTCTGAAACGATCTTTGTGCACCCCAGTCTCCAAAATCTCCTTTCTGTAACAGTCCTTCGGCACTTCAGCCTGCAACCTCTGCTCTCTGTAAGATCCTTTTGCACCCCAGTTTCCAAATCTGCTCTCTGTAACATTCTTTCTACTCCACAGTCTCCAACCTCTGCTCTCTGTATCAGTCCTTCTGCTCCCCAGTCTCCAACCTCTGATCTCTCTAACAGTCCTTCTGCTCCCCAGTCTCCAACCTCTGCTCTCTGTAACAGTCCTTCTGTACCGCAGTCCCCAACCTCTGCTCTCTGTAACGGTTTTTCTGCACCACAGTCTCCAACCTCTCCTTTCTGTATCATTCCTTCTGCACCACAGTTTCCAACCTTTGCTCTCTGCAACATTTTTTCTGCACCTCAGTCTCCAACTTCTGTTCTCTGGGACAGTTCTTCTGCACCCCAGTCTCCAAGGTCTGCACTCTGAAATAGTCCTTCTCCACACCAGTCTCCAACCTCTGCTCTCTTTAAGAGTCCTCCTTGAGTGCAATCTCCAAAATCTGATTTCTGTAAGGGTCCTTATGCCGCAAGTCTCGAACCTCTGCTTTCTGTAACAGTCCTTCTACACCCCAGTCTCCAAACTCTGCTATCTGTAACAGTCCTTGTGCACCCCAGTCTCCAACCTCTGCTCTATAACAATATTTCTGCACCCCAGTCTCAAACCTCTGCTCTCTGCAACGATCCTTTTGCACCCCATTCTCCAAACTCTGTTCTCTGCAAAAGTCCTTCGGCAAACCAGTCTCCAACATCTGCACGCTGCAACAGTCCTTCTGAACCTTAGTCTGAAAACTCTGCTCTCTGCAACAATCCTTGTGCACCCCAGTCTCTAAACTCTGCTTTCTGTAACAGTCCTTCTGCACCTCAGTCTCCAAAATCGGCTCTCTATAACAGTGCTTCTGCACCACAGCCTCCAACCTCTGCTCTCTGTAAGATTTTACTGCACCCCAGATTTCAAATCTGCTCTCTGTAACATTCCTTCTGCTTTCCAGTCTCCAACCTCTGCTCTCTGTAAGAGTCCTGCTGCTCTCAGTCTCCAACCACTGCTATATGCAACAGTCTTTCTGCTCTTCAGTCTCCAAACTCTGCTCTCTGTAACAGTCCTTCTGTACCGCAGTCCCCAACCTCTGCTCTCTGTAAAGGTCCTTCTGCAACACAGTCCCCAAACTCTCCTTTCTGTATCATTCTTTCTTCACCACAGTTTCCAACCTTTGCTTTCTGCAACATTCTTTCTGTACCTCAGTCTCCAACCTCTGCTATCTGTGACAGTTCTTCTGCACCCCAGTCTCCAACCTCTACTCTCTGCAACAATTCTTCTGCACCCCAATCACCAAGGTCTGCACTATGAAACAGTCCTTCTCCACACCAGTCTCCAACCTCTGCTGTCTGTCACAGTCCTCCTGTAGTGCAGACTCCAAAGTCCACTCTCTGTAATGGTCCTTCTACACCCCATGTCCAGCCTCTGCTGTCTGCAACAGTCCCTTTGCCACCAAGTCTCCAAACTCTGCTCTCTGTAACAATCCTTCTGCACCTCAGTATCCAACCTCTGCTCTCTGCAACGGTCCTTCTGCACCTCATTCTCAAAACTCTACTCTCTGTAAAAGTACTTCTGTACCACTGTTCTAAACTCTGCTCTCCGTAAGAGGCCTTCTGCACCCAAGTCTCCGACGTCTGTTCTCTATAACAATCCTTCTGCACCCCAGTCTCCAACCTCTGCTCTCTACAACGATCCTTCCACACCCCTGTCTCAAACCTCTACTCTCTGCGACAGTCCTTCTGCAACCCAGTCTCCAACATGTGCTCTCTGCAAAAGTCCTACTGCACGTCAGTCTGAAATCTCTGTTCTCTGCAACGATCCTTCTGCACCCTAGTCTCCAACATCTGCTCTCTGTAAAAGTCCTGCTGCACCTTGGTCTACAAAAACTGCTCTCTGTAAGATTCTTGTGCAAACTTTTCTAAAAACTCTGCTCTCTGTAACAGTTTTTTTGCACCCCAGTCTCCAACCTCTGCTCTCTTTAACAGGCCTTTTGCACCCCAATCTCCAAACTCTACTCTCTGCAACAGCCTTTCTGCACCTCAGTCGCCAAATTCTGATCTCTGTAACATGCTTCTGCAGCCCTGCATCCAACCTCGGCTCTCTGCAACAGTTCTTCTGCACCAAAGTCTCCGACCTCTGCTCTCTGTAACAGGACTTGCGCACATCAGTCTCCAAACTCTGCTCTCTACAACAGTCCTTCTGCAACCTAGTTACCAACATCTGCTTTTTGTAACGGTCCTTCTACACCCCAGTCTCCAACCTCTGCTTTCTGTTTCAGTCTGTCTGAACCCCAGTGTCCAACCTCTGTTCTCTATGTAAGAGTCTTTCTGCACCACAGTCTCCATCCTCTGCTTTCCGTAACAGTCCTATACCGAAGTCTCCAAACGCTGCTGTCTGTAACAGTCCTTATGCACCCCAATTTCCAAACTTTGCTTCCTGTAACAGTCCTTCTGCACCTGAGTCTTCAAACTCTGCTCTCTATAACAGTCCTTCTACACCTCAGTCTCCAATCTCTGCTCTTGGCAACAGTCCTTCTGCACCCCAGTCTAAAACCTCTGCTCTCTGAAACAGTGCTTCTGCACCCCAATCTCAAACCTCTGCTCTCTGCAACAGTCCTTCGGCACACCAGTATCCAAAATCTTTTCTCTGTAACAATCCTCCTGCACCTCAGTCTCCAACCTCTGCTCTTTGTAACAGGAGTTCTGCACCTCAGTCTCCAACCACTGCACTCTTCAACAGTTCTTCTGCACTCAAGTCTACACCCTCTGCTCTCTGCAACAGTCCTTTTCCACCCCAGTCTCCAAACTCTGATCTTGTTAACAGTCTTTCTGCACCACAGTCTCCAACCTCTGCTCTCTGTAAGATCCTTCTGCACTCCAGATTCCAAACTCTGCTCTCTGTAACATTCCTTCTCCACCCCAGTTTTTAACCTCTGCTTTCTGCAAGTGTCCTGTGGCACCCCAGTCTCGAACCTCTGTCCTCTTCAACAGTCCTTCTTCTCCCCAGTCTTCAACATCTGCTCCTGTAAAAGTCCTTCTGTACCGCAGTCTCCAACCTGTGCTCTCTGTAACATTCCTTCTGCACCCCAGTCTCCAACATCTGCTCTCTGTTTCGATACCGCAGTCTCCAACTCTGGTCTCTGTAACAGTCGTTCTGCACCCAATTTCCAACCTCTGCTCTCTGTAACAGTCCTTCTGCACGTCAGTCTCCAAACTCTGCTCTCTGTAACAGTTCTTCTACACCTCAGTCTCGAACCTCTGCTCTCTTTAACAGGCCTTTGGAACCTCAGTCTCACACCTCTGCTCTCTGCACCATCCTTCAGCACCCCAATCTCCAACCACTTCTCTCAGTAACACACCACCTGCACCCCAGTCTCCTAACTCTCCTCTCTGTAACACTTTTTCTATACCGCAGTCTCCAAACTTGGGTCTGCGAAACAGTCCTTCTGCACCCCAATTTCCAAACTCTGCTTTCTGTAACAGTCCTTCTGCACCTCAGTCTCCAAACTCTGCTCTCTGTAACAGTCCTTCAGCACCTCAGTCTGACACCTTGCTCTCTGCACGATTTTCTGCACCCCAGTCTCCAACCTGTGCTCTCTGAAATGATCCTACTGCACCCCAGTCTCAAACCTCTGATCTCTGCAACAGTCTTCTGCACCTCAGTCTCCAAACTCTACTCTCTGTAACATTCCTTTTTCACATCAGTCTTAAACCTCTACCCTCTGTAACAGTCCTTCTGCACCTCGGTCTGAAACCTCTACTCTCTGGATGATCTTTCTACACCCAGTCTCCAACCACTGTTCTCGGCTACGATCCTTCTGCACCCCAGTCACCAACCTCTGCTCTCTGTAATGATCCTACTGAACACCAGTCTTCAACCTCTAATCTCTGCAACAGTCCTTCTGCACCTCAGTCTCCAGCTTCTGCTCTCTGTATGATTCTTCTGCACCCCTGTATCCAACCTCTGCTCTCTGTAGCAGTCCTTCTGCACCAGAGTCTTTAACCTCTGCTCTCTGTAACAGGACTTCCGCACCTCCGTCTCCAACCTCTGCTCTCTGCAACAGTCCTTCTGCACCCCAGTCTCCAACCTCTGCTCTCTACAACAGTCCTTCTGCACCCTAGTTACCAACATCTGCTCTCTGCAACAGACCTTCTGCACCCCAGTCTTCAACATCTGCTCTCTGCAACATTCATTATGCAATTCAGTCTGAAAACTCTTCTCTCTGCAACGATTCTTCTTTACCCAAGTCTCCTACATCTGCTCTCTGCAACAGTCCGTTTGCACCCCAGTCTCCAAACTCTGCTCTCTGTAAGATCCATCTGAACCCCAGTCTCCAACCTCTGCTCTCTGTAACAGTCCTTCTGCACCCCAGTCTACAAATTCTGCTCTCTGTAACAGTCCTTCTGCACATCAGTCTCCAACCTCTGCTCTCTGTAACAGTCCTTCTGCAACCGAGTCTCTAAAATATGCTCTCTGAAACAGTCCTTCTGCACCCCATTCTCCAACATCTGCTCTCTGCAACAGTCCTTCTGCACCCCAGTCTCCAAACTCTGCTCTCTGCAACGATCTTTCGGGACCCCAGTCTCCAACGTCTGCTCTCTGCAACAGTCATTCTGCACCCCAGTCTCCAAAATCTGCTCTCTGCAACATCCTTCTGCACCTCAGTCTGAAGACTCTTCTCACTGTAACATTCCTTCTCCACCCCAGTCTCCAACCTCTGTCTTCTGCAACAGTCCTTCTGCTCCCCAGTCTCTGAGATCTGCTCTCTGTAACAGTTCTTCTACACCTCAGTCTCCAACCTATGCTCTCTGTAACAGTCCTTCTGCACCTCAGTCTGAAAATTCTGCTCTCTGCACGATCCTTCTGCACCCAAGTCTCCCACCACTGCTCTCGGTAACAGTTCCCCTGCACCTCAGTCTCCAACCTCTGCTCTCTGTAGGATCCTTCATCAACCCAGTCTCCAAGCACTGCTCTCTGTAACAGACCATCTCACCCAAGTCTCCAAATTCTTCTCTCGGCAACAATTCTTCTCCACACCAGTCTCAAACCCCTGCTCTCTGCAACAGTCCTTCTGCACCACAGTCGACAAACTCTGCTCTCTGCAGCAGTCCTTCTGAATCCCAGTCTCCAACCTCTGCTCTCTGTAACCGTCCTTCTGCACCGCAGTCTCCAACTTCTGCTCTCTGTAACAGTCCTTCTGAACCTCAGTCTTCAACCTCTGCTCTCTGCAACAGTCCTTTGCACCCCAGTGTCAAACATCTGCTCTCAGCAACAGTTCTTCTAACTCCAGTCTCTAAACTCTGCTCTCTGCAATGATCCTTCTGGACTCCAGTCTCCAACGTCCTTCTGCAACAGTCCTTCTACACCAGTCCTTCTGCACCACAGTCTCCAACGTCCTTCTGCAACAGTCCTTCTGCAGCACAGTCTCCAACTTCTACTCTCTGTAAGATCTTTCTGCATGCCAGTTTCTAAAATCGGCTCTCTCTAACATTCCTTCTCCAACGCAGTCTGTAACCTCTGCTTTCTTTGAAGGTCCTGCGGCACCCCAGTCTCCAACCTCTGTCATCTGTAACAGTTCTTCTGCTCCCCAGTCTCCAACATTTGCTCGCTGTAACAGTCCTTCTGTACCGAAGTCTCCAACCTCTGCTCTCTGTAACGGTCCTTCTGCAACCCAGTCTTTAACCTCTGCTTTCTGCAAGTGTCCTGCGTCACCCCAGTCTTCAACCTCTGTCCTCTGCAACAGTCCTTCTTCTCTCCAGTCTCCAACATATGCTCTCTGTAACAGTCCTTTTGAAACGCAGTCTCCACCCTGTGCTCTCCATAACGGTCCTTCTGCAACCCAGTCCCAAAACTCTGCTTTCTGTATCAGTCCTTCTGAAGCCAAGTCTCAAACCTCTGTTCTCTGTATATATACTTCTGCACCTCAGTCTCCAACCTGTTCTCTGTAACATTTTTTCTGAACCCCAGTCTCCAACCTCTGCTCTCTGTAAAAGTTTTTCCATACCGCAGTCTCCAAATCCTGGTCTCTGTAACGGTCCATTTGCACCCCAATTTCCAAACTCTGCTTACTGTAACAGTCCTTCTGCACCTCTGTCTACAAACTCTGCTATCTGTAACAGTCTTTTTGCACCTCAGACTCCAACTTCTGCTCTCTGTAAGATCCTTCAAAAACCCAGTCTCTAACCACTACTCTCTGTAACAGTCCACCTGCACCTCAGTCTCTAACCTCTGCTCTCTGTAAGATCCTTCAGCAACCCAGTCTCTAAACTCTGCTCTCTATAGCAGCCCTTCTGCACCCCAGTCTCCAACCTCTCCTCTCTGTAACAGGCATTCTGCACCTCAGTCTCCAACCTCTGCTCTCTGCAAGGATCCTTCTGCACACCAGTCTAGAACGTCTGCTCTCTACAATGATCCTACTTCACGTCAGTCTCCAACCTCTGATCTCTGCAACACTCCTTTTGCACCTCAGTCTCCAATGTCTTCTCTCTGTAAGATCATTCTGCACCCCTGTCTTCAAGCTCTGCTTTTTTAATGATCCTTCTGCACCCCAGTCTCCAACTTCTGCTCTATGTAAAAGGACTTCTGCACCTCAGTCTCCAACATCTACTCTCTGCAGCAGTCCTTCTGCACCCCACTCTCCAAACTCTGCTCTCTGCAACAGTCCTTCTATACTGCAGTCTCTAACCTCTGCTCTCTGTAACGGTCTTTCTGAACCCCATAATCCAATCTATGCTTTCTGCATCAGTCCTTCTGCACCCCAGTCTCCAACATCTGCTCTCTCTACGTGTCCTTCTGCACCTCAGTCTCCAACCTCTGCTTTCAGCAACAGTACTTCTGCTCCCCAGTCTCCAACCTCTGCTCTGTGTAACAGTTCTTTTGCACCTCAGTCTCCAACCTCTGCTTTCTACAACAGTCCTTCTGCACTCCAGTCTCCAACCTCTTCTCTCTGCAACAGTCCTTCTGCACCCCAGTCTCCAACATCATCTCTCTGCAACAGTCCTTCTACACCCCAGTCTCCAAACTCTGCTCTCTGCAAGGATCGTTCTGGACCTCAGTCTCCAACGTCTGTTCTCTTCAACAGTACTTCTTCACCACAGTCTCCAAAATCTGCTCTCTTTAAGATCTTTCTGCTCTCCAGTTTGTAAAATCTGCTCTCTCTAACATTCCTTCTCCACTGCAGTCTCCACCCTCTGATTTCTGCGAGGGTCCTGCAACACCCCAGTCTCCAACGTTTGTCCTCTGTAACACTCCTTCTGCTCCCCAGTCTCCAACATCTGCTCTCTGTAACAGTCCTTATGTACCGCAGTCTCCAAACTCTGTTCTCTGTAACAGTCCTTCTGCAACCCAGTGACCAACCTCTGCTTTTTGATTCAGTCCTTCTGAACCCCAGTCTCCAACCACTGCTCTCCGTATCTATTCTACTGCACCTCAGTTTCCAACCTGTGCTTTCTGTAACAGTCCTTCTGCACCCCAGTCTCCAAACTCTGCCATCTGTAACAGTCCTCCTATACCGCAGTCTCCAACCTCTGCTCTCTGTAACGGTCCTTCTGCACCCCAATTTCCAACCTCTGCTTTCTGTAACAGTCCTTTTGCTTCTCAGTGTCTAAACTCTGCTCTCTGTAACAGTCTTTCTACACCTCAGTCTCCAACCTCTGCTCTCTGTAACAGTACTTCAGCACCGCAGTCTGAAACCTCTGCTCTCCATGATTCTTCTGCACCCCAGTCTACAACCACTGCTCTCTGTAACAGTCCACGTGCACCTCAGTCTCCAAACTCTGCTTTCTGTAAGTTCGTTCAGCAAACCAGTCTCCAAACTCCGCTCTCTGTAAAAGTCCTTCTGCACCCCAGTCTCCAACCTCTCCTCTCTGTAACAGGCCTTCTGTACGCCAGTCTCAAAACTCTGCTCTCTATAGTGGGCCTTATGCACGCCAGTTGCCAAACTCTGCTCTCTGCAATGATCCTACTGCACCCCTGTCTCCAAGTTCTGATCTCTGCAAATGTCCTTCTGTACCTCAGTCTCCAAATTCTGCTCTCTGTAAGATCCTTATGCACCCCTGTCTCCAACCTCTGCTCTCTGTAACAGTCCTTCTGCACCACAGTCTCCAAAGTCTACTCGCTGCAACAGTCCTTCTGCACCTCAGTCTCCAAACTCTGCTCTCTGCAACACTCCTTCTTCAACCCAGTCTCCAACCTCTGCTCTCTGAAACAATCCTTCTTCAACTCAGTCTCAAAACTCTGTCCTCTGCAACGTTCCTTCTACACTTCAGTCTCTAAATCTCTACTCTCTGTAACAATTCTTCTGCACCTCATTCTCCGACCTCTGTTCTCTGTAGGATCCTTCTTCAACCCAGTCTCCAAACTCTGCTCTCTTTAACAGTCCTTTTGCACACCAGTCTCCAAACTCTGCTCTCTGCACTAATATTCCTTGACACCAGTCTCCAACCTCTGCTCTCTGAAACAGTACTTCTGAACCCCAGTCTCCAACATTTGCTCTCTGCAACAGTAATTCTGCAACTCAGTCTGAAAACTCTGCTCTCTGCAACGATCCTTCTGCACCTCAGTCTCCTACCTCTGCTCTCTGTAAGACCCTTATGCATCTCAGTCTCCAAACTCTGCTCTCTGTAACAGTCCTTCTGCACAACAGTTTCCAACCTCTGCTCTCTGTAAGAGAAATTCTGCAACCCAGTCTCAAAACTCTGCTCTCTGTAAAAGGCCTTCTGAAACCAAGTCTCCAACCTCTTCTCTATGCAATGATTCTTCTCCACAATAGTCTCAAACCACTGCTCTTGGCAAAAGTTCTTCTGCATCCTTGTCTCCAACCTCTGCTCTTGGCAACAGTCCTTCTGCACCTCAGTCTCCTAACTTTGCTCTCTGCAACAGTTTTTTCTGCACCTCAGTCTTTTACCTGTGCACTCTGTAAAAGTCCTTCTGAACCCCAGTCTCCAACCTGTGCTCTCAGTAAAAGTTCTTCTGCACCACAGTCTCCAACCTCTGCTCTCTCTAACAGTCCTTCTGAACCCCAGTCTCCAAACTCTGCTCTCTGCAACGATCCTTCTGCACCCCAGTCTCCAATGTCTGCTCTCTGTAAAAGTCCTTCTTCACCCCAGTCTCCAACCTGTTCTCTCAGTAAAAGTCCTTCTAAATCCTAATCTCCAAACTCTGCTCTCTGTAACAGTCCTTCTCCACCCCATACTTCATACTTTGCTCACCCCAAGGATACCTCTGCACCCCAGTCTCTATCCTCTGCTCTCTGCAACTTTCCTTTTGCACCCCAGTCTCCAGCATCTGCTCTCTGCAACAATCCTTCTCCACCCAAGTCTCCAAAAATCTGCGCTCTGTAACAGTCCTTCTGGACCCCAATCTCCAACATCTACTCTCTGCAACAGTCCTTCTACACCCAAGTCTGAAACCTCTGCTCTCATCAAAAGTTTTTCTGCACCCCAGTCTTCAACCTCTTCTCTCTGTAACTATCCTTCTGTACCTCAGTCTCAAACCTCTGCTCTTTGCAAGGGTCCTTCTGCACCTCAGTCTCTAAACTCTGCTCTCTGTAAGATCCTTCTGCACCCCATTCTCCAACTCTGCTCTATAAAAGGCCTTGTTCACCCCAATCTCCAACCTCTGCTCTCCGTATCAGTCCATCTGCACCACAGTCTCTGACCTCTGCTCTCGGCAACGATCCTTCTGCACCCCAGTCTCCAACCTCTGCTAGCTGCAACAGTACTTGTGCAACCCAGTTTCCAACCTCTGCTCTCTGCAAGAGTTCTTCTCTACCTCAATATCCAATCTCAGCTCTATGCAACAATCCTTCTGTGCACAAGTCTCTGACATCTGCTCTCTTAAACAGTCCTTCTACACCCCAATCTCCGACCTCTGCTCTCTGTAACAGTCTTTCTGTACCTCTGTCTCCTACCTCTGCTCTTTGTAAGACCCTTCTGAAACCCAGTCTGCAAATTCTGCTCTCTGTAACAGTCCTTCTGATTCCCAGTCTCCAACCTCTGCTCTCTGTAACAGGCCTTCTGCATCCCAGCCTCCAACCTCTGCTCTCTGTAAGAGGCCTTCTGCACCCCAGTCTCCAAACTCTACTCTCTGCAACGATCCTTCTGCACCCCAGTCTCCTACCTCTTCTCTCTGAAACAGTCCTTTTGCACTCCAGTCTCCTAACTCTGCTCTCTGTAAGATCTTTCTGCACACCAGTCTCCAACCCCTGCTCGCTGTACAGTTTTTCTGGAACCTATCTCCAAACTCTGCTCTCCGCAACGGTCCTTCTGCACCCCAGTCTCCAAACTCTGTTTTCTGCAACATTCCTTTTACACCCCAGTCTCCAAACTCTGCTCTCTCTAACAGTCCTTCTGTACCAGAGTCTCCAAACTCTGCTCTCTGTAACGGTCCTTCTGCCCCCTAGTCTCCAAAATTTCCTTTCTTTTTCAGTCCTTCTGCACCCCAGTATTCAAACTCTGCTCTCTGTAACAGTTTTTCTGCACCTCAGTCTCCAACCTCTGCTTTCAGCAACAGTCCTTCTGAACCCCAGTCTCCAAACTCTGCCCTCTGCAACTTTCTTTCTGCACCCCAGTATCAAACCTATGCTCTCTGTAAAAGTTTGTCTTCACCCCAGTCTCCAAACTATGCTCTCTGTAATGATCTTTCTGCACCCTAGTCTCAAACATCCGCTCTCTGTAACAGTTCTTCTGCACCGCAGTCTCCAAACTCTTTTCTCTGTAAGATCGTTCTGACTCCCAGTCTCCAACGTCTGCTATCTGTAACTGTCCTTCTGCACTCCAGTCTTTAACCTCTGCTCTCTGCAACAGTCCTTCTGCACCCAAGTCTTCAACCTCTGCTCTCCACAACATTCCTTCTGCATCCCAGTCTCCAAAGTGTGATCTCTGTAAAAGTGTTTCTGCACCCCAGTCTCCAAACTCTGCTCTCTTTAATGATCCTTCTGCACCCCAGTCTCGAACCTCTGCTCTCTGCAATGATTCTTCTGCACTTCAGTCTCCCTCCTCTGCTCTCTGCAATCATCCTTCTGCACCCCAGTCTCAAACCTCTGGTCTCTGCAACAGTCCTTGTAAACCCCAGTCTCCAACATCTTCTTTGTCTAACAGTTCTTCTGTACCTCAGTCTGTAAACTCCGCTCTCTGTAATCCTTTATCTGCAACCCAGCCTCCAACCTCTGCTCTCTATAACAGTCCTTCCTTACCTCAGTCTCTAATCTCTGCTCTATGAAACAATCCTTCTGTGCACAAGTCTCTAACATCTGTTCTCTTAAACAGTCCTTCTACACCCCAGTCTCCAACCTCTGCTGTATGCAACAGTCCTTCTACACCCCAGTCACCATACTCTGATCGCCCCAACGAATCTTCTGCACCCCAGTCTCCAAACTCTGTTCTCTACATCAGTTCTTCTGCACCCCAGTGTCCAACTTCTTCTCGGCTCTCTGTAACAGTCTTTCTGTACCACAGTCTCCAACCTCTGTTCTCTGTAAGAGTCCTTATGCACACCAGTATCCAACTTCTTCTTTCTGTATCACTCGTTTTGAACCACAGTCACCAAACTCTGCCCTCTGTAACCGTCCTTCTGCAACTCAGTCTGCAACTTCTGCTCTCTGCAATAGTCCTTCTGCACTCCAGTCTCCATCCTCTGCTCTCTGTAACAGTCGTTTTGTACCCCAGTCTCCAAAATCTGCTCTCTGCAACAGTCATTCTCCACCCAAGTCTCCAAACTTTGCTCTCTGTAACAGTCCTTCTGTACTGCATTCTACAACCTCTGCTCTCTGTAATTGTATTTCTGCACCCGAGTCTCTAACCTCTGCTTTCTGTGTCAGTACGTCTGCACCCCAGTCTACAACCTGTGCTCTGTTTAACTGTCCTTTTGCACTTTAGTCTCCAACTTCTGCTCTCTGCTACAGTCCTTCGGGATCCCAATCTTCAACCTCTACTCTCTGCAACAGTCCTTCTACATCCCAGTCTAAAACCTCTGCTCTCTGCAACAGTGCTTCTGCACCCCAGTCTCCAACCTCGGCTCTCTGTAACAATCTTTCTGCACCTCAGTTTCCAACCTTTGCTCTCTGCAACTATCCTTCTGCACCCCAGTCTAAAACCTCTGCTAGCTGCAACAGTCCTTGTGAAGCCCAGTCTCCAACATCTGCTTCCTGCAACAGTTCTTCTGTACCTCAGTCTGAAAATTCTGCTCTCTGCAATAATCCATCTGCACCCCAGTCTCAAAACTCTGCTCTCTGTAACAGTCCTTTTGTAACTCAGTCTCCAATCACTGCTCTCTTTAACAGTCCTTCTACACCCAAGTCTCCATACTCTGATCGCCCCAACGGTCTTTGTGCACCCCAGTCTCCAAACTCTTTTCTCTACATCGGTTCTTCTGGAACACAGACTCCAACCTCTGCTCTCTGTAACAGTCCTTCTGTACCACAGTCTCCAACCTCTGTTCTCTGTAAGGGTCCTTATGCACCTCAGTATCCAACCTCTGCTTTCTGTATCAGTCGTTTTGAACCACAGTCTCCAAACTCTGCCCTCTGTAACCGTCCTTCTGCAACTCAGTCTGCAACCTCTGCTCTCTGCAACAGTTCTTCTGCACCTTAGTCTCCAACCTCTGCTCTCTGCTACACTCCTTCTGGACCCCAATTTCCAAACTCTAATCTCTGCAACAGTCTTTCTACATTGCAGTCTAAAACCTCTGCTCTCTGCAACAGTCCTTTTGCACGCTAATCTCCAACCTCTACTCTCAGCAACAGTCCTTGTGAACCTCAGTCTCCAACCTCTGCTCTCGGTGACATTCTTTCTAAACCCCAGTATCAAAACATTGCTCTCTGTAAAACTCCGTTTGCACCCCAGTCTCCAACCTCTGCTCTCTGTAACGATCTTTCTGCACCTCAGTCTCGAACCTCTGCTCTCTGTAACAGTCCTTCTGCACCTCAGTCTCCAAACTCTTTTCTCTGTAAGATTCTTCTGAAACCCAGTCTCCAACGTCTCCTCTCTGTAACAGTCTTTCTGCAACCCATTCTTTAACCTCTGTTCTCTGCAACAATCTTTCTGCACCACAGTCTCCAAACTCTGCTTTCTGCAACATTCCTTCTGCATCCAAGTCTCCAACCTGTGCTCTCTGTAAAAGTTCTTCAGCACCCCAGTCTCCAAACTCTGCTCTCTGTAACGATCCTTCTGCACCCCAGTCTCGCACCTCTGCTCTCTGCAACGATTCTTCTGCAACTCAGTCTCCAACCTCTGCTCTCTGCAACGACCCTTCTGCACCCCAGTATCAAACCTCTGCTAGCTGCAACAGTCCTTGTGAACCCAAGTCTCCAACATCTGCTTCCTGCAATAGTTCTTCTGTACCTCAGTTTGAAAACTCTGCTCTCTGCAATAATCCATCTGCACAACAGTCTCCAAATTCTGCTCTCTGTAACAGTCCTTCTGTATCTCAGTCTCCAATCACTGTTCTATGCAACAGTCCTACTGCACCCAAGTCTCCAACATCTGCTCTCTGCAAAAGTCTTTCTGCACCCTAGTCTCTATACTCTGCTCGACTAAGCAATCCTTCTGCACCCCAGGATCAAACATCTGTTCCCTACATCAGTCCTTCTGCAACTCAGTCTGCAACCCCTGGTCTCTGCAACAGTCCTTCTTCACCCAACTCTCTATCTTCTGCTCTCTGCAGCAGTCCTTTTGCACCCCAGTCTCCAACAACTGCTCTCTTCAACAGTCATTCTCCACCCCAGTCTCCATCTCTGTTCTCCATAACAGTTCTTCTATACTGCATTCTCCAAACTCTGCTCTCTCTAAGGGTACTTCTGCACCTGAGTCTCGAACCTCTGCTTTCTGTATCAGTTCTTCTGCACCCCAATCTCCAACCTCTGCTCTGTGTAACTGTACTTCTGCACCATAGTCTCCAAGTATGCTCTCTGCTACAGTCCTTCTGGACCCCAATCTCCAACGTCTACTCTCTGAAACAGTCCTTCTACATCCCAGTCTAAAACTTCTGCTCTCTGCAACAGTCCTTCTGCACACAAGTCTCCAAACTCTGCTCTCTGTAACAATCCTTCTGCACCTCAGTCTCCAACCTCTGCTCTCTGCAACTGTCCTTCTGTACCTCAGTCTTCAACCTCCACTCTCTGTAACAGTGCTTCTGCACTTCAGTCTCCATCCTCTGCTCTCTGTAAGAACCTTCTGCAACCCAGTCTCCAAACTCTGCTCTCTGTAACAGTCCTTCATCACCCCGGTCTCCAAACTCTGCTCTCTGTAACAGACCTTGTGCACCCCAGTCTCCAAACTCTGCTCTCTGTGTCAGTCCATCTGAACCCCTGTCTCCAACCTCTGCTCTCTGCAACGATCCTTCTGCACCCAAGTCTCATACCTGTGCTCGCTGTAACAGTCCTTCTGTAACCCAGTCTACAACATCTGCTGTCTGCAACAGTTCTGTATACCTCAGTCTGAAATCTCTGATCTCTGCAATAATCCTTCTGCACCCAGTCTCCAACCTCTGCTCTTAGTAACAGTCCTTCTGTACCTCAGTCTCCAAACTGTGCTCTCAGTAAGACCCTTTGGAAACCCAGTATTCATCCAGTCTCTAAACTCTGCTCTTTGTAATAGGCCTTTAGTATTCCAGTATCCAATTCTGCTCTCTTTAAGAGGCCTTCAGAACCCTAGTCTCCAACTTCTACTCTCCGCAACGATATTCTTCACCCAAGTCTCCAACCTCTGCTCTCTACAACAGTTTTTTCCACCCCAGTCTTCAACATCTGCTCTCTGTAAGAACTTTCTTCAAACCAGTCTCCAAACTCTGCTCGCTGTAACTGTCCTTCTGTACCGGATTATCCAACAATTGCCCTCTGTAACGGTCCTTCTGCACCCCAGTCTCCAACATCTGCTTTCTCTATCAGTCCTTCTGCACCCCAGTCTCTAACCTCTGCTCAATGTAACAGTCTTTCTGCACCTCAGTCTCCAAACTCTGCTTTCTACAACAGTCCTTCTGCACCCAAGTCTCCAAATACTGCTCTCTATAACATTCCTTCTGCACCCCAGTTTCCAACCTGTGCTTTCTGCAATGATCCTTCTGCACCTCATTCTCCCACCTCTGCTCTCTGCAAAGATCCTTCTGCACACCAGTCTTGAACTTCTGAACTCTACAACAGTCCTTGTGAACCCCAGTCTCCAACATCTTCTCTCTGCAAAAGTTCTTCTGTACCTCAGTCTGAAAACTCTGCTCTCTGCAATAATCCATCTGCACCCCAGTCTCTCAACTCTGCTCTTTGTAACAGTCCTTCTGTACCTCAGTCTCAAATCTCTGCTGTATGAAACAGTCCTTCTGCACACATGTCTCAAACATTTGCTCTCTGAAACAGTCCTTCTACACCCCAGACTCCAACCTCTGCTCTCTGCAACAGTCCATCTACACCCAAGTCTCTATACTCTTCTCGCCCCAATGATCCTACTGCACCCCAGTCTCTAACGTCTGCTCTCTTCAACAATCCTTCTGTACCTCAGTCTCCAACCTCATCTTTCTGTAAGACACTTCTGAAACCCAGTCTGCAAACTCTGCTCTCTGTAACAGTCCTTCTGCACCCCAGTCTCCAACCTTGGCTCTCTGTAACAGTGTTTCTGTACCGCTGTCTCGAACCCCTGTTCTCTGTAAGGGTCCTTATGCACCCCAGTATCCAAACTCTGCTTTCTGTATCAGTCGTTTTGCACCACCTACTCCAAACTCTTTTCTCACTAACAGTCCTTCTGTAACTCAGTCTGTATCCTCTGCTCTCTGCAACAGTCCTTCTGCACCCCAGTCTCCATCCTCTACTCTCTGCAACAGTCCTTTTGCACCCCAGTCTCCAACATCTGCTCTCTGCAACAGTCATTCTCCACCTCAGTCTATAACCTCTGCTCTCTGTAACAGTCCATCTGTACTGCATTCTCCAAACTCTACTCTCGGTAAAAGTACTTCTTCACCCAATTCTTCAACCTCTTCTATCTGTATCAGTCGTTCTGCACCCCAGTCTCCAAACTGTGCTCTGTGTTACTGTACTTCTGCACCTTAGTCTCCAACCTCTGCTCTCTGCTACACTCTTTCTGGACCCAAATTTTCCAAACTCTAATCTCTGCAACAGTACTTCTACATTGCAGTCTAAAAGCTCTGCTCTCTGCAACAGTCCTTCTACACGCAAATCTCCAACCTCTACTCTCAGCAACAGTCCTTCTGAACCTCAGTCTTCAACCGCTGCTCTCTGAAACATTCCTTCTGCACCCCAGTATCAAACCATTGCTCTCTGTAAAAGTCCGTCTACACCCCAGTCTAAAACCTCTGCTCTCTGTAACGATACTTCTGCATCTCAGTCTCGAACCTCCACTCTCTGTAACAGTCTTTCTGCACCTCAGTCTCCAAACTCTTTTCTCTGTAAGATTCTTCTGAAACCCAGTCTCCAACGTCTACTCTTTGTAACGGTCCTTCTACAACGCAGTCTTTAACCTCTGCTCTCTGCAACAGTCCTTCTGCACCTCAGTCTCCAACCTCTGCTTTATGCAATAGTCCGTCTGCAAAAAAAATCTCCAACCTCTGCTCTCCGCAACATTCCTTCTGCATCCAAGTCTTCAACCTGTGCTGTCTGTAAAAGTCCTTCTGCAACCCAGTCTCCAAAATCTGCTCTCTGAAACGATCCTTCTGCACCCCAGTCTCGCACCTCTGCTCTCTGCAACGATTCTTCTGCACCTCAGTCTCCAACCTCTGCTCTCTGCAACGACCCTTCTGCACCCCAGTCACAAACCTCTGCTAGCTGCAACAGTCCTTGTGAACCCAAGTCTCAAACATCTGCTTCCTGCAACAGTTCTTCTGTACCTCAGTCTGAAAACTTTTCTCTCTGCAATAATCCATCTGCACCCCAGTCTCCAACTTCTTCTCTCTATAACAGTCCTTCTGTACCTCAGTCTCCAATCACTGCTCTATGCAACAGTCCTTCTGCACCCAAGTCTCCAATATCTGCTCTCTGCAAAAGTCCTTCACCCTAGTCTGCATACTCTTCTCGCCTAAACGATACTTCTGCACCCCAAGATCCAACATCTGTTCCCTACATCAGTCCTTCTGCAACTCAGTCTGCAACCTCTGGTCTCTGCAACAGTCCTTCTTCACCCCACTCTCCATCTTCTGCTCTCTGCAGCAGTCCTTCTGTACCCCAGTCTCCAACCTCTGCTCAATGTAACAGTCTTTCTGCACCTCAGTCTCCAACCTCTGCTTTCTGCAACAGTCCTTATGCACCCAAGTTTCCAAATACTGCTCTCTACAAAATTCCTTCTGCACCCCAGTCTCCAACATCTGCTATCTGCAACAGGCATTCTCCACCCCAGTCTCCAAACTCTGCTCTCTGTAAGAGTTCTTCTGTACTGCATTCTCGAAACCCTGCTCTCTTTAAGGATACTTCTGCACCCGAATCTCCAAACTCTGCTTTAGGCATCAGTCCTTCTGCACTCCAGTCTCCAACCTCTGCTCTGTGTAACTGTCCTTCTTCACCTTAGTCTCCAACGTCTGCTCTCTACTACAGTTTTTCTGGACCTCAGTCTCCATCATGTACTCTCATCAACAGTCCTTCTGCACCCCACTCTCCAAACTCTGCTCTTTGTAAGAGTCCTTCTGTACTAAGGACTCCAACCTATGCTCTCTCTAATGGTCCTCCGGTACCCCAGTCTTCAACCTCTGCTTTTTGAATTATTTCTTTCGCACCCCTGTCTCAATCCTCTGCTCTCTATAACAGTCCTTCTGCACATCAGTCTCCAACCTCTGCTCTCTGCAACAGTTCCTTCTGCACCCAAATCTCCAACTTCTGCTCTATGCCCAAGTTCCTCTGCACCCCAGTATCCAACCTCTGCTCTCTGTAACAATCCTTCTGCACCCCAGTCTCCAAATTCTTCTCTCTGCAGCAGTCCTTCTTCACCCCAGTCTCCAACGTCTGCTCGCTGTAATATGCTTCTGTACCCCAGTCTCCAAACTCTACTCTCTGTAACAGTTCTTCTGCACCACAGTCTCCAAACTCTTCACTCTGTTACAATCCTTCTGTACCTCAGTCAAAAACTTCTGCTCTCTGCAATTGTCCTTCTGCAACCCTGTCTTAAACATCTGTTCTTGCAACATTCCTTTCGCTCCCCATTCTCCAATATCTGCTCTCTGTAAAAGTCCTTTTGCACCCCAGTCTCCAATCTCTGCTCTCTGTAACGGTCCTTCTGCACCGCAGTCTCCAACCTCTGCTTTCTGTATCAGTCCTGCACCCCAGTCTCCAAACTTTGCTCTCTGTAACAGTTCTTCTGAACCTCAGTATCTATCCTTGCTCTCTACAACAGTCCTTCTGCAACCCAGTCTCCAACCAATGCTCTCTGCAACAATCTTTCTGCACCCAAGTCTCCAACGTCTGCTCTCTACAACAGTCCTTCTGCATCCCAGTCTCCAAACTCTGCTCTCTGTAAGATCCTTCTGCACCCCAGTCTCCAAACTCTGCTATCTTCAAAGTTTTTTCGGCACCTCAGTCGCCAACCTCTGCTCTTTGTAATGTTCCTTCTGCAACTCAGTCCCAAAATTCTGCATTCTGTATCAGTCCTTCTGCACCTCAGTCTCAAACCTCTGCTCTCTTTATCAGTCTTTCTGCACCTCAGTCTTCAAACTCTGCTCTCTGCAATTGTCCTTCTGCAGGTCAGTCATCAAACTCAACTCTCTGTAACAGTTATTCTGCATCTCAGTTTCCAAACTCTACTCTCTGTAAGATCCTTTTGCAAACCAATCTCCAAACTCTGCTCTCTGTAACAGTCCTTCTGCACCGCTTCTCCAAACTCTGCTCTCTGTAACAGGCATTCTGAACCCCAGTCTCCAAGATCTACTCTCTGGAATGGTCCATATGCAAACAAGTCTCTAACCTCTGCTCTCTGCCAAGATCCTTCTGCACCCCAGTCTCCAACCTGTGTTCTCTGCAACAGTCTTTCTGCACCACAGTCTCCAAACTCTGCTCTCTGTAACAGTCTTTCTGTACCACAGTCTCCAACCTCTCTTTTCTGTAATGGTCCTTCTGCACCCCAGTCTCCAAATTGTGCTTTCTGTATCAGTCCTTCTGAACAACAGTCTCCAACCTCTCCTCTCTGTAACAGTCCTTCTGCACCTAAATCTCCAACCTCTGCTCTATGCAACAGTCTTTCTGCAACCCAGTCTCCAACCTCTGCTGTCTGCAAGAATCATTCTGCACCCCAGTCTCCAACATCTGTTTTCTGTATCAGTCCTGGACCAGAGTCTCCAAAATCTGCTCTCTGTAACAGTCCTTCTGCAACTCAGTCTCCAACCTCTGCTCTCTGCAACAATCTTTTGCACCCCAGTCTCCATCGTCTGCTCTCTGCCTCAGTCCTCCTGCATTTCAGAATCCAACCTCTGCTCACTGTAAGATTCTTCTGCACCCCAGTCTTCAACTTCTGCTCTCTGCATCAGTCCTTCTACACCATAGTCTCCAACATCTACTCTCTGCAACAGTTCTTTTCCACCCCAGTCTCCAACCTCTGCTCTCTGTAACAATCCTTCTGTACTGCAGTCTCCAAACACTGCTCTCTGTAAGGGTATTTCTGGACCCCAATCTCCTATCTCTCCTAAATGCAACAGTCCTTCTACACCCCAGTTTAAAACTCTGCTCTCTGCAACAGTTTTTCTGCACCTCAGTGTCCAACCTCTGCTCTCTGTATCAATCCTTCTGCACCTCAGTCTCCAAGATGTGCTCTCTGCAATGATCCTTCTGCAACTCAGTCTCCAAACTCTACTCTTATTAACACTGCTTCTGCACCTCAGTCTTCAATCTCTGCTCTCTGAAAGATCCTTCTGAAACTCAATCTCCGAACTCTGCTCTCTGTAACAGTCATCGTGCACCCCAGTCTCAAAACTCTGCTCTCTGTTACAGGCTTTCTTCACCCCAGTCTCCACACACTGCTCTCTGTATCTTTCCTTCTGGAACCCAGTCTCCAACCTCTGCTCTCTGCAACAATCCATCTGCACCCTGTCTCCAACCTATGCTTGCTGCAACAGTCCATGTGCACCCAGTCTCCAACATCTGCTCTCTGCAACAGATCTTCTGTACCTCAGTCTGAAAACTCTGCTCTCTGCAACAATCCTTCTGCACCCCAGTCTCCAAACTCTACTCTCTGTAACAGTCCTTCTGTACATCAGTCTTCAACCTCTGATTTTTGTAAGACCCTTTTAAACCCAATCTGCAAACTGTGCTCACTGAAACACTCCTTCTGCACCCCAGTCTCCAATCTCTGCTCTCTGTAATAGGCCTTCTGCACCCCAGTCTCCAACCACTGCTCTCTGTAAAAGGCATTCTTCACCCCAGTCTCCAACAGCTACTCTCTGCAATGATGCTTGTGCACCCCAGTCTCCAACCTCTACTCTCTGCAACAGTCCTTCTGCACCCCAATCTCCAACCTCTGCTCTGTGTAAGATCCTTCTGCACACCAGTCTCCAATCTCTGCTCGCTGTAACATTCCTCTGGAACCCAGTCTCCAAACTCTGCTCTCTGTAACAATAATTCTACACCTCAGTCTCCAAACTCTGCTCTCTGCAAAGGTGCATCTGCACCCTAGTCTCCAACCTCTGTTCTCTGCAACAGTCGTTCTGCACCCCAGTCTTTATCCTCTGCTCTCTATAGCAGTCCTTCTGAACCGGAGTCTCCAACCTCTGCTCTCTTTATTTGTCCTTTTGCACCCCAGTCTCCAACATCTGATTTCTCAATAAGTTCTCCTGCACCCCAGTCTCCAACCTCTGCTCTTTTTAACAGTCTTTCTGCACCTAAGTCTTCAACCTCTGGTTTCTGCAAAAGTCCTACTGCACCCCGGTCTCCACCCTCTCCTCTCTGCAACATTTCTTCTGCACCGGAGTCTCCTACCTGTGCTCTCTGTAAAAGTCCTTCTGCACACCAGTCTCAAAACTCTGCTCTCTGTAACGATGCTTCTGCATCCCAGTCTCTAACCTCTGCTCTCTGCAATGATCTTTCTCACCTCAGTCTCCAACTTCTGCTCTCTGCAACGATCCTTCTGCACCCCATTCTCAAACATCTGCACTCTGGAACAGTCCTTCTACACCTCAGTCTCCAAACTCTGCTCTCCGCAACAGTCTTTTTACACCCCAATTTCCAACATCTGCTCTCTTTAACAGTCCTTCTATACCCCAGTCTCCAACCTCTGCTCTCTTAAACAGTCCTTCTGCACCCCACTCTCCAACCTCTGCTATCTATAACAGTCCTTCTGCACCTCAGTCTCCAAACTCTGCTATCTGTAACAGTCCTTCTACTCCCCAGTACCAAACTCTGCTCTCTGTAACAGGCCTTCTTCACCCCAGTATCCAAAGTCTGCTCTCTGTAAGAGTCCTTCTGCACCCCAGTCATCAACCTCTGCTCTCTGCAATGATCCTTCTGCACATTAGTCTTTAACCTCTGCTCTCAGCAACGGTCCTTATGCACCCCAGTTTCCAAACTCTGCTCTCCGCAACAGTCCTTCTGTACCCCAGTCCCCAACCTCAGCTTTCTGAAAGATCCTTCTGCACATTAGTCTTTAACCTCTGCCCTCAGCAACGGTCCTTCTGAACCCCAGTCTCTAACCTATGCTCTCTGTAACAATCCTTCTGCACATTATGCTTTATCCCCTGCTCTCAGCAACGGTCATTATGCACCCCAGTGTCCAACTTCTGTTCTCTGCAACAGTCCTTCTGCACCACAGTCTGCATCATCTGCTCTCTGTAACAGTCCTTCTGTACTGCAGTCTCCAACCTCTGCTCTCTGTAACGTTCCTTCTGGACCCCAGTATCTCACTTCTGCTTTCGGTATCAGTCCTTCTGCACCCCAGTCTCCAACCTCTGCTCTCTGTAACAGTCCTTCTGCACCTCAGTCTCCAATCTCTGCTCTCTGTATCAGTCCTTCTGCACCACTGTTTCCAAACTCTGCTCTCTGAAACAGTCCTTCCTCACGTCAGTCTTAAACAACTACTCTCTGGAACAGTCCTTCTATACCCCAGTCTCCACGTCTTCTCTGCAACAGTCTCTCTACCAGCCAGACTCCAACCTCTGCTCTCTGGAAGATACTTCTGTACCCCAGTGTCTAAATTCTGCTCTCTGTAGCAGTCCTTCTGCACCCCAGTCTTAAAACTCTGCTCTCTGCAATGGTACCTCTGCACCCCAGTCTTCAACCTTATTCTAAACAACAGTTCTTCTGTACCGCAGTCTTCAACCACTGTTCTCTGTAAGGGTCCTTCTTTACCCCAGTCTCAAAACTGTGCTTTCTGTATCAGAGCTTCTGCACCAAAGTCTCCAAACTCTGCTCTCTGTAACAGTCCGTCTGCACCTCACTGTGCAATCTCTGCTCTCTGGCAACAATCGTTCTTCACCCCAGTCTTCAACCTCTGTTCTCTGTAACAGTCCTTCTGTACTGCAGTCTCCAACCTCTGCTTGCTGCAACAGTCCTTGTACACCCCAATCTCCAACATCTGCTCTCTGCAACCGTTCTTCTGTACCTCAATCTGAAAACTCTGCTCTCTGCAATAATCCTTCTGCATCCGAGTCTTCAACCTCTGCTCTCTGTAACAGTTCTTCTGTACCTCAGTCTCCAACATCTGCTCTGTATCAGTTCTGCACCCCTGTCTTTCATATCTGCTCTCTGTAACAGTCCTTCTTCACCTCAGGCTTCAACCTCTGCTATGTGTAACAGTCCTTCTGCACCCCAGTGTCCAACCTCTGCTGTCTGCAATGATCCTTCTGCATCCCAGTCTCCAACATCTGCTCTCTGCAACAGTCCTTCTGCACCCAAGTCTCCAACATCTGATCTCTGCAACAGCCCTTCTGCAACTCAGTCCGGAAACTCTGCTATCTCCAATGATCCTGCAGCACCCCAGTCTCCAAACTCTGCTCTCTGTAACAGTCCTTCTGCACATCAGTCTCCAAACTCTGCTCTACATAAGATCCTTCTGTAACCCAGTTTCCAAACTCTGCTCTTTCTAACAGCCCTTCTGCACCCCAGTCTCTAAACTCTGCTCTCTTTATCAGTCCTTCTGCACCCCAGTCGCAGAAGTCTGCTCTTTGTAACAATCCTTCTGCAACTCAGTCTCCTACATCTGCTCTCTGCAACAGTCCTTCAACACCCCAGATTCCAAATTCTGGTTTCTGCAACAGTCCTTCTACACCCCAGTCTCCAACCTCTGGTATGTGAAACAGTCCTTCTGCACCCCAGTCTCCAAATTCTGCTCTCTGTAACAATCTTTCTGTGCCTCAGTCTCTAATATCTACTTTCTGTAACAGTCCCGCTGCACTTCACTCTCCAACAACTCCTCTCTGTAAGTACCTTCTGCAACCCAGACTCCAAACTCTGCCCTCTGTAACAGTTTTTCTGCACACCTTCTCCCAACTCTCCTCTCCGTAACAGGCCTTCTGCACCCCAGTCTCTAAATTCTGTTCCCTATAACAATCCTTCTGCACCCCAGTCTCCAACATCTGCTCTCTGTAACAGTCCTGCTGCACCTTGGTCTACAATCTCTGCTCTCTGTAAGATCCTTCTGCAACCTTGTCTAAAAACTCTGCTCTCTGTAACAGTCTTTCTTCACCTCAGTCTCCAAACTCTGTTCTTTGCAACACTCATTCTGCACCCCAGTCGCAACCCTCTACTCTGTAACAGTCTTCAAACTCTTCTCTCTGTAACGGTCCTTCTGCACCCCAGTCTCCAACCTCTGCTTTCTGTATCAGTCCCTCTGCACCCCAGTCTACAACCTCTGCTCTCTGTAACAGTCCTTCTGTACCGAAGTCTCCAAACTCTGCTCTCTGTAAAGGTCCTTTTGCACTCCAGTCTCCAACCTCTGCTTTCTTTGTCCGTCCATCTGAACCTCAGTCTCCAACCTCTGCTCTCTGCAAAACTCCTTCTACAACCCATTCTCCAACTTCTGCTCTCTGCAACAGTCCTTCTGAACAACAGTATCCAACATCTGCTCTCTGAAAAAGTCCTTTTGTACCCTAGTCTCCAACCTCTGCTCCCTGCAACAGTCCTTCTGTACTGCAGTCTCCAACTTCTGCTCTCTGCAACGAATTTTGTGCACCCCAGTCTCCAACATCTGCTCTCTGCAAAAGTTCTTCTGCTCCTCAGTCTGAAAATTTTGCTTTCTGCAACAATCCTTCTTTATCCCAGACTTCAACATCTGCACTCTGTAACAGTCCTTCTGCACCTCAGTCTCCAAACTCTGCTCTCTGTAAGATACTTCTGCCACCCAGTCTCATAAATTTGCTTTCTATAACACTCCTTCTGCACTCCAGTCTTCAACCTCTGCTCTATTTAACAGGCCTTCTGCACCCCAGTCTCCAAACCCTGCTCTCTGTAACAGGCCTTCTGAAACCCAGTCTCCAAACTCTTCTCTCTGCAACAATCATTCTACACCTCAGTTTCCAACAACTGCTCTCTGTAAGATCCTTCTGGAACCCAGTCTCCCAACTCTGCCCTCTTTAACAGTCCTTCTGCACCCCTTCTCCCAACTCTCCTCTCTGTAACAGGCCTTCTGCACCCCAGTCTCCAAAGTCTGTTCTATATAACAAGACTTCTGCACCCCAGTCTCCAACCACTGCTCTCTGCAACAGTCCTTCTGCGCCCAGTCTCCAACATGTGGTCTCTGCAACAGTGCTTCTTCACCTCAGTCTTAAAACGCTGTTCTCTGCTACGATCCTTTTTCACCTCAGTCTTCAAACTCTACTCTCTGTAACAGTCCTTCTGCACCTGGGTCCCCCACATCTGCTCTCTGTTAGATCCTTCTTCAACCCAGTCTCCAAACTCTGTGATTTGTAACAGTCCTTCTGGAGCCCTTGTCCACACGCTGCTCTCCGTAACAGGCCTTCTGCACCCCAGTCGCTAACCTCTGCTCTCTGTAACAGTCCTTCTGAACCTCAGTCTCCAACCTCTATTCTTTGCAACACTCCTTCTGCACTCCAGTTGCCAACCTTTGCTCTCTGTAACAATCCTTCTGCCCCTCAGTCACCAAACTCTGCTCTCTGTAACAGTCCTGCTGCAACTCAGTCTGCAACCTCTTCTCTCTGTTACAGTCCTTCTGCACCTCAGTCTGGAACCTCTGCTCTCTGCACGATCCTTCTGCACCCCAGTCCGAATTACTGCTCTCTGTAACATTCGTCCTGCACCACAGTCACCAACCATTGATCTCTGTAAGATCTTTCTTCAACCCAGCCTCAAAACTCTGCTCTCTATAACAGTCCTTTTGCAACCCAGTCTTCAACCTCTGCTCTCTGTAGCAGGCCTTATGCACCCCAGTCTCCAAACTCTGCTCTCTGAAACAGTCCTTCTGCACGCCAGTCTGCAACCTCTGCTCTCTGCATCGGTCCTTCTGCACCCAGTTTCACACCTCTGCTTTCTGTATCATAATTCTTCACCCCAGTTTTCAAAAATTGCTCTGTATAACAATCCTTCTGCATCTCAGTCTCCAAGCTCTGCTCTCTGAAACAGTCCTTCTGCACCCCAGTCTCCAACCTCTTCTTTCTTCAACATTCCTTCTGCACCCCAGTCTCCAACCTGTGCTCTCTGTAACAGTCCTTCTGCACTGCAGTCTCCCACCTCTTCTCTCTGTAACGATCCTTCAGCAAACCAGTCTCCACCTCTACTCTCTTCAACGACTCTTCTGCAACTCAGTCTCCAAATTCTGCTCTCTTCAACGATCCTTCTGCACCGCAGACTCCACCTCTGCTCTCTGTAACTGTTTTTTCTGCACGTCAGTCTCCAACCTCTGCTCTCTGCAACCGTCCTTCTGCACCCCTGTCTCTAACCTCTGCTCTCTGCAACGATCCTCATGCACCCCAGTCTCCAACATCTGCGCTCTGCAACAGTCCTGCTGCACCTCTGTCTCCAACATCTCCTCTCCTGAACACTCATTCTGCACCCCAGTCTCCAACCTCTGTTCTCTGTAAGGTCCTTCTGCACCCCAGTTTCCAAACTCTGCTCTCTGTAACATTCTTCGCCAACCCAGTCTACAACCTCTGCTTTCCTCAACGGTCCTGCTGCAACCCAGTCTACAACATCTGTTCTCTGCAACAGTCCTTCTACTTTCCAGTATCAAACCTCTGCTCTCTGTAACAGTTCTTCTGTACCATAATCTCCAACCTCTGCTTTCTCTAACGGTCCTTCTGTATCCCAGTCTCAAACCTCTACTTTCTGTATAAGTCCTTCTGAACAACGGATTCCAACCTCTGCTTTCTGTAACAGTCCTTCTGCACCTTTGTCTCCAACCTCTGAACTCTGCAACCTTGCTTCTGCACCCCATTCTCTAACCTCTGCCCTCTGTAACAGTACTTCTGTACTACAGTCTCCAACCTCTGCTCTCTGTAACTGTTCTTCTGCACCCCAGTCTCAAACTCTGCTTTCTGTATCAGTAATTCTGCACCCCAGTCTCCACCTCTGCTCTCTGCAACGATTCTTCTGCAACTCCATCTCCAACTTCTGCTTTCTTCAACGATCCTTCTGCACCTCACTCTTCAAACTCTGCTCTCTGTAACATTCCTTCTCCAAGCCAGTCTCCAGCCTCTGCTTTTTTCAACGTTCCTGCTGCAACCCATTCTCCAAACTCTGTTCTCTGAAATAGTCCTTCTGCTCCCCAATTTCCAATCTCTGCTCTCTGTTACAGTCCTTCTGTACCGCAGTCTCCAACTTCTGCACTCTGTAATAATCTTTCTGCACCCTAGTCTCGAAACTCTGCTTTCTGTATCAGTCCTTCTGCACAACAGTCTCCTAACTCTGCTCTCTGTTACAGTCCTTCTGCACCTGAGTCTCCAAACTCTGCTCTCTGTAAGATTCTTCTGCAACCAAGTCTACAAAGTCTGGTCTCCGTAACAGTCCTTCTGAACACCAGTCTCCAACCTCTGCTCTCTGCAACGATTCTTCTTCACCCCAGTCTCCAACCTCTGCTCTTTGCAACAGCCATTCTACACCCCAGTCTCCAAAATCGGCTCTCTGCAACAGTCCTTCTGCACCTCAGTCTGAAATCTCTGTTCTCTGCAAAGAACACCCTGCACCCCAGTCTCCTTTCTCTGCTCTCTGTAACAGTCCTTCTGCACCTCAGTCTCCAAACTCTGCTCTCAGTAACAGTCCTTCTACACCTCAGTCTCCAACCTCTGCTCTCTGTAACAGTCCATCTTCACCTCAGTATGACACCTCTGCTCTCTGCACAATCCTTTTTCAACCCAGTCTCCAACCACTGCTCTCTGTAACAGTCCACCTTCACCTCAGTCTCTTACCTCTGCTCTCTGCAAGATCCTTCAGGAACTCAGTCTCCAAACTCTGCTCTCTATAACGGTCCTTTTGCGCCCCAATTGCCAACCTCTGCTTTCTTTTTTTTTAATGTTCTATTTTTATACCTTTATATTTTATTTATTTATAAGTGTTGCTGAGGATTGAACCCAGTGCCTCACACATGCTAGGCAAGCGCTCTACCACTGAGCTACAAACCCAGCCCATAACCAACCTCTGCTTTCTGTAACAGTCCTTCTGCACCTCAGATTCCAACCTCTGCTCTCTGTAACAGTCCTTCTGAGCCACAGTCTGAAACCTCTGCTTTCTGCAACAATCTTTCTGCACCCTAGTCTCCACACTGTGCTATCTGTAACAATCCTTCTGCACCCCAGTATCCAACCTCTGCTCTCTGTAACAGGTCTTCTGCACACCAGTCTCCAGACTCTGCTCTCTGTAAGAGGCCTTCTGCTTCCCAGTCTCCAATCTCTTCTCTCTGCAACGATTCTTCTGCACCTCAGTATTCAAACTCTGCTCTCTGCAACAGTCCTTCTAAACCGCAGTCTCCAACCTCTGCTCACTGCAATGATCATTCTGCATCCCAGTTTCCAACAACTGCTCTCTGCAACAGTCCTTCTGCACCCCAGTCTACAACCTCTGATCTCTGCTACAGTAATTCTACACCCCAGTCTCCAACCTCTGCTCTCTGCAACATTTCTTTTGCACCCAAGTCTCAAACCTGTGCTCTCTGTAACTGTCCTGCTGCAACCCAGTCTTCAAACTCTGCTCTCTGTAGCGATCCTTCTGCACCTCATTCTCCAATCTCTGCTTTCTGTAACGATCCTTCTGCACCCCAGTCTCCATCCCCTGGTCTCTGTAAGAATCCTTTTGCACCCCAGTCTCCAACCTCTCCTCTCTGTAAAAGTCCTTCTGCACCTCAGTCTCCAAGTTCTGCAATCTGTAACTGTCCTTCTGCACCCCAGTCTCAAACCTCTGCACTCAGAAATGATCTTTCTGCACTTCAGTCTCCAACCTCTGCTCTCTTTAATAGTCCTGCTGCACCCCAGTCTACAACATCTGCTCTCTGCAACAATCCTTCTTCTCCCAGGCTCCAAGATCTGCTGTCTGCAACAGTCCTGCTACATCCCATTTTCCAAAATATGCTCTCTGTAACAGTCTTTCTGAACCTCAGTCTCCAAACTCTGCTCTCTGAAACAGTCCTTCTGAACCCCTGTCTCCAACCTCTGCTCTCAGTAACAGTTCTTCTGCACCCCATTCTCCAAACTCTGCTCTCTGTAGCACTCCTTCTGCACCCCAGTCTCCACCCTCTACTCTCTGTAAAAGTCTTTCTGCACCTCAGTCTCCAACCTCAGCTCTCTGTGAGATCCTTCTGAAACCCATTCTCCAAACTCTGCTCTCTGTAACAGTCTTCTGCACGCCAGTCTCCTAACACTGCTCTCTGTAACAAGCCTTCTGCACCACAGTCTTCAAACTCTGCTCTCTGTAACAGGCCTTCTACACCCCAGTCTCTAACCTGTGGTCTCTGGAACGACCCTTCTGCACCCCAGTCTCCAAACTCTACTCTCTGTAACACTCCTTCTGCACCCCAGGATCCAACATCTGCTCTCTGTAACAGTCCATCTGAACATCAGTCTACAAAATGCTTTCTGTAAGATCCTTTTGCAACCCAGTCACGAAATTGTGCTATCTTTAAGAGTCCTTCTGGACCTCAGTCTCCAAACTCTACTCTCTGTAACAGGCCTTCTGCACCCCAGTCTCCAACTTCTGCTCTGGGTAACGATCCTTCTGTACCTTAGTTTCCAACCTCTGATCTCTGCAACGATCCTCCTGCACCCCAGTCTCAAACCTCTGATCTCTGTATCAGTCCTTCTGCAACACAGTCTCCAACCTCTGCTCTCTTTAAGAGTCCTTCTGCACCCCAGTCTCCAACATCTGCTCTCTGCAACGATCCTTCTTCTCCCCAGGCTTCAACCTCTGCTCACAGCAACGGTCCTTATACAACCCAGTTTTGAAACTCTGCTCTCTGTAACAGTCCTTTTTCACCTCAGTCTCGAAACTCTGCTCTCTGCAAAGTCCTTCTACAACCCAGTCTCCAACCTCTGCTCTCAGTAACCTGTTCTTCTGCACCCCCAATATCAAAAACTCTGCTCTCTGTAACACTCCCTCTGCACCCCAGTCTCCACCCTCTTCTCTCTGTAAAAGTCCTTCTGCACCTCCGTCTCCAAACCTCTGTTCTCTGTAAGATCCTTCTGCCACGCATTCTCCAAATGCTGCTCTCTGTAATAGTCTTTCTGCACCCCAGACTTCAACCTCTGCTCTATGTAACAGGCCTTCTGCACCCCATTCTCCAACCTGTGCTCTCTGCAACGATCCTTCTGAACCCTGGTCTCCAAACTCTGCTCTCTGTTCCAGTCCTTCTGCACCCCAGGATCCAACATCTGCTCTCTGCAACAGACCTTCTGCACCTCAGTCTGAAAACTCTGCTCTCTGCAACAATTTTTCTGAACACCAGTTTCGAACTTTGCTCTCTGTAATAGTCCTTCTGAACCTCAGTCTCCAAAATTCTCTCTGTAAGATCTTTATGCAACTCAGTCTCGAAATTGTGCTATCTGTAACATTCCTTCTGCACACAGTCTTTAAACTCTGCTCTCTGTAACAGGCCTTCTGCACCCCAGTCTCCAACCTCTTCTCCCTGCATACATCCTTCTTCATCTCAGTCTTTGAAATCTGCTCTCTGCAACAGTCCTTCTGGACCCTAGTCTCCAAACTCTGCTCTCTGTAACAATCTTTCTGCACCTCAGTCTCCAACCTCTTCTCTCTGCAACGGTTTTTCTGCACCCCAGTCTCCACCCTCTGTTCTCTGCAACAGTCCTTTTGCAGCCCGGTCTCCAAACGTTGCTCTCTGGAAAAGTTCTTCTCTACTGCAGACTCCAATCTCTGCTCCCTGTAACGGTCCTTCTGAACCCCAGTCTCCAAACTCTGATTTGTGTATCAGTTCTTCTGCACCCCAGTCTCCAACCTCTGCTCTCTGTATCAGTCCTTTTGCATTTCAGTCTCCAACCTCTGTTCTCTGCAGCAGTCTTTTTACACCCCAGGAACCAAACTCTGCTCTATGTAATGATACTTCTGCACCCCAGTATCCAACCTCTGCTCTCTGTATCAGTCCTTCTGCACCACAGTCTAAAAACTTTGCTCTCTACATCAGTCCTTATCCACCCAAGTCTTCAAACTCTGTTCTCTGCAACATTCTTCTGCACCCCCAGTCTCCAACCTGACCTCTCTGTAACTGTCCTTCTGCAACTCAGTCTCCAACCTCTGCTCTCTGTAACAGTCCTTCTGCACCCCAGTCTCCAACATCTGCTCTCTGCAAGGATCCTTCTTCTACCCAGTCTTCAAACTCTGCTCACTGTAAAAGTCCTTTTGTATAGCAGTCTCCAATCTCTTCTCTTTGTAATGGTCCATCTGCACCCCAATTGCCAAACTCTGCTTTCTATAAAAGTCCTTTTGCACCTCAGAATCCAACCTTTACTCTCTTTAACAGTCCTTCTAAGACTAAATTCTGAAACCTCTGCTCTCTACATTGGTCCTACTACACCCCAGTCTCCAAACTGTGCTATCTGTATCAGTCCTTCAGCAAACAAGTATCCAACATCTGCTCTCCTGTAACAGGTCTTCTGCAACCCAGTCTCCAAACTCTGCTCTCTGTAACAGTCCTTCTGCATCCCAGTCTCCAACCTCATCACTCTGCAACGGACTTCTGCTCCCCAGTCTCCAACCTCTGCTCTCTGCAAGGATCATTCTGCATCCCAGTCTTCAACGTCTGCTCTCTGCAACAGTCCTTCTACACCCCAGTCTCCAAACTCTGCTCTCTGCTACAGTCTTTCTGCATACCAGTCTCCAACCTCTGCTCTCTGCAACATTTCTTCTGTACCCCAGTTTCCAACCTATGCTTTCTGTAACTATCCTACTGCACCCTGGTCTCCAAACTCTGCTCCCTGTAAGGAACTTTCTGCACCCCAGTCTCCAAAATCTGCTCTCTCGCAACAGTCCTTCTGCACCCCATACTCCAAGATCTGCTCTCTGTAACAATTCTTCTGCACATCATTGTCCAAATCTGTTCTCAGTAAAATCATTCTGCACCTCAGTCTCCAACCTCTGCTCTCTGCAATGATCCTTCGGCACCACAGTCTCCAACCGCTGCTCTCTGTAAGATCCTTTCGCACCCCAGTATCCAAATCTGCTCTCTGTAACATTTCTTCTGCTCCCCAGAATCTAACCTCTGCTCTCTGTAACAGTCCTACTGCTCACCAGTCTCCAACCTCTGCTCTCTGTAACAGTCCTTCTGCTCCCTAGTATCCAACTTCTGGTCTCTGTAACAGTCCTTCTGTAACGCAGTCCTCAACTTCTGCTGTCTGCAACGATCCTTCTGCACCCCAGTCTCCATCCTCTCCTTTCTGTATCATTCCTTTTGCACCAGAGTTTTCAACCTCTTTCTCTCTGTAACATTCCTTCTGCAACTCTGTCTCCAACCTCTGCTCTCCTGCTACAGTTCTTCTGCACCCCAGTCTCCAAACTTATGCTCTCTGCTACAGTTCTACTGCACCCCAGACTCCAAGGTCTGCAGTCTGAAACCAGTCCTTCTCCACACCAGTCTCCAACCTCTACTCTATTTAACAGTCCTCCTGTAGTTCAGACTCCAAAATCTGCTTTCTATAAGGATCCTTCTGCTCCCCAGTCTTCAAACTCTGCTTTCTGTAACAGTCCTTCTGCACCTCAGTCTCCAAAATGGGCTCTCTGTAACAGTGCTTCTGCATCCCAGCCTGCAACCTCTGCACTCTGTAAGATCCTTTCGCACCCCAGTTTCCAATCTCCTCTCTGAAACATTCCTTCTGCTCCCCAGAATTCAACCTCTGCTCCTCTGTAACAGTCCTACTGCTCACCAGTCTCCCAACCTATGCTCTCCTGTAACAGTCCTTCTCCTCCCTAAGTATGCAACTTCTGCTCTCTGTAACAGTCCTTCTGTACCGCAGTCCTCAAGCTCTGCTGTCTGCAACGATCTGCTGCATCCCAGTCTCCAACCTCTCTTTCTGTATCTTCCTTCTGCACCACAGTTTCCAACCTCTTCTCTCTGTAACATTCCTTCTGCACCTCTGTCTGCAACCTCTGCTCTCTTCTACAGTTCTTCTGCACCCCAGTCTCCAACTTATGCTCTCTGCAACAGTTCTACTGCACCAAAGACTCCAAGGTCTTCACTCTGAAACAGTCCTTCTCCACACCAGTCTCCAACCTCTGCTCTATGTAACAGTCCTCCTGTAGTGCAGTCTCTAAAATCTGCTCCTCTGTAATGCTCCTTCTGCTCCCCTAGTCTTCAACCTCTGCTTTCTGTATTAGTACTTCTGCACCACAGTCTCCAAACTCTGCTCTCTGTTACAGTCCTTCTGCACCAAGTCTCAAACCTCTGCTTTCTGCAACAGTAATTCTACACCCCATTCTCCAAACTCTGCTATCTGAAACAGTCCTTCTGCACCCCAGTCTCCAAACTCTGCTCTCTGTAACAATCCTTCTGCACCTCAGTCTCAAAACACTGCTCTCTACAACGGTCCTCCTGAACCTCAGTCTCTAAACTCTACTCTCTGTAACAGTCCTTCTGCACCTCAGTCTCCAACATATTCTCTCTGTAAGATCCTTCTGCAAACCCAGTCTGTAAACTCTGCCCTCTGGAAAAGTCCCTTCTGCACACCATCTCAAACCTCTGTTCCTCTGTAACAGTTCTTCTGCATGCCGGTCTCAAACCTCTGCTCGCTATAAGGATCCTTCTGCACGCCAGTCTCCAACCTCTGCTCCTGCAACAGTCCTTCTGCACCACAGTCTCCAATATCTGCTCCTCTGCAACACTCCTTCTTCACCTCAGTCTGAAAACTATGTTCTCTGCAAGGATCATTCTGCACACCAGTCTCCAACCTCTTCTCTCTATAACAGTCCTGCTTTACCACAGTCTCCAAAATCTTCTATCTATAAGATCTTTCTGCAACCCTGTCTTCAAACTCTGCTGTTTGTAACAGTCCATCTGCACCCCAGTCTCCAACCTCTGCTCCGTGTAACAGGCCTTTTGCACTCCATTCTCCAACCTCTGCTGTCTGCATCAGTCCTTCTACACAGGAGTCTCCAAACTCTGCTTTCTGTAACAGTCCATCTGCACCCCAATCTTCAACCTCTGCTCTCTGTAACAGTTCTTCTGCACCTCAGTCTACAAACTCTGCTCTCTGCAACAGTCCTTCTTCAACGCATTCTCCAACATCTTCTCTCCGCAACAGTCCTTCTGCACCAAAGTCTCCAAACTCTGCCTCTGTAACAGTCCTACTGAAAGGCAGTCTCCAACCTCTACTCTCTGCAACAGTGCTTCTGCACACAAATCTCAAACCTGTGCTCTCCGCGACAGTTCTCCTACACCCATGTCCAGCCTCTGCTTTCTGCAGCAGTTCCTGTGCAACGCAGTCCTCCAACTTCTGCTCTCTATAACGATCCTTCTGTAGCTCATCTCCAAACTCTACTCTCTGTAAAAGTACTTCTGCACCCCTTCTCCAAACTCTGCTCTCCGTAACAGGACTTCTACATCCCAGTCTCTGACCTCTTTTCTCTATTAAAATCCTTCTGCACCCCAGTCTCCGACCTCTGCTCTCTACAACGATCCTTCTGCACACAGTCTCCAAACTCTGCTCTCTGCAACATTCCTTCTGCACCCCAGTCTCCCACATCTGCTATCTGCAACAGTACTTCTTCACCCCAGTCTCCAACATCTGCTCTCTGTAACAATCCTTCTGCACCTCAGTCTCCAACCTCTGCTCTGTGTAAGATCTTTCTGTAACCCAGTCTCCAAACTCTTCCCTCTGTAACAGTTCTTCTGCACCCTTTCTCTTAACTCTTCTCTCTGTAACAGGCCTTCTGCACCCTAGTCTTCAACCTCTGTTCTCTGTAACAGTTCTTCTGCACCCGTGTCTCCAAAAACTGCTCTTTGCAACAGTCCTTCTGCACCTCAGTCTGAAAACTCTGTGATCTGCAATGATCCTTCTGCACCCCAGTCTCCAAACTCTGGTCTCTGTAACAGTCCTACTGCACCTCAGTCTCCAAACTCTGCTCTCTTTAAGATCCTTCTGCAACCCTGTCTTCAAAATCTGCTCTCTGTAACAGTCCTTCTGCACCCCAGACTCCAAACTCTGTTCTCTGTAACAGGCCTTTTGAAACCAAATCTACAACCTCTACTCTCTGTAACATTCCTTCTGAACCTCAGTCTACAACCTCTGCTCTCTGCAACAGTCTACTGCACCTCAGTATCCAAGCACTACTCTCTGCAACAATCTTTCTGCAACTCAGTCTCCAAACTCTGCTCTCTGTAACAGTACTACTGCACTCCAGTCTCCAACCTATGCTCTCTGAAACAGTCCATTTGCACCCCAGTCTTCAACCTCTGCTCTCTGTAAGATCCATTTGAACCCTAGTATCCAACGGCTGCTCTCTGTAACAGTCCTTCTGCACCCTAGTCTCCAAACCTCTGCTCTTTGTAACATTACTTCTGCACCTCAGTCTCCAACCTCTGCTCTCTGCAACAGTCCATCTGCACTCCAGTCTCCAACATCTGCTCTCTGCAACAGTCCTTCTACACCCTAGTTTCCAGCCTTTGCTCTCTGCAACAGTCCTTCTGCACCCAGTCTCCAAACTCTGCTCTCTGCAACGATATTTATACACCCCAGTCTCCAACCTATGCTCTCTGCAAACAGTTTTTCTGCACCGCAGTTTCCAAACCTCTGCGCTCTGTAACAGTTTTCCTATACAGCAGTCTCCAAACTCTGGTCTCTCTAACGTTTCTTCTGCACCCCAATTTCCAACCTCTAGTTTCTGTAACAGTGTTTCTGCACCTCAGTCTCAAAACTCTGCTCTCTGTAGCTGGACTTTTGCACCTCAGTCTTCAAAATCTGTTCTCTTCAAGGATGCTTCTGCACCCCAGTCTCCAATCTCTGCTCTCTGCAATGAACCTACTGCACCACAGTCTTTAACCTCTGATCTCTGCAACAGTCCTTCTGCACCACAGTCTTCAACCTCTTCTCTCTGTAACTGTCCTTCTACACCCCAGTCTCCAAACTCTGCTTTCTGTATCAGTCCTTCTGAACCACAGTATCAAAACTCTGCTCTCTGTATCTATCCTTCTGCACCTCAGTCTCCAACCTCTGCTATCTGTTACAGTTTTTCTATACCGCAGTCTCCAAACTCTGGTCTTTCTTACTATCCTTTTGCACCCCAATTTCCACCACTTCTTTCTGTAACAGTCCTTCTGCACCTCAGTCTCCAAACTCTGCTCTCTATAAAAGTTTTTCCTGCACCCCAGTCTCCAAACTCTCCTCTCTGTAACAGGCCTTCTGCACACCAGTCTCAAAACACTGCTCTCTGTAGCAGGCCTTCTGCACCCCAGTCTCCAAACTCTGCTCTATGCAACGATCCTTCTGCACCCCAGTCTCCAAATTCTGCTCTCTGCAAGATCCTACTGCACCCCAGTCTTCAACCTCTGATCGCTGCAACAGTCTTTCTGCAACTCAGTCTCCAACTTCTGCACTCTGTAAGATCCTTCTGCACCTCTGTCTCCAAGCTCTGCTTATTTCAACAATCATTCTGCACCCCAGTGTCCAAACTCTGCTCTATGTAACAAGATTTTGCACCTCAGTCTCCAACCTCTGCTCTCTGCAACAGTCCTTCTGCACCCCAGTCTCCAACTTCTGCTCTCTCTAAGAGTTCTTCTGAAACTTAGTCTCCAACATCTGCTCTCTGCAACATTTTTTCTGCAGCCCAGTCTCCATCCTCTACTCTCTGCCAATACTCCTTCTGCACCCCAGTCTCCAACCTCTGCTCTCTGCAACAGTCCTTCTGCACCCCACTCTCCAAACTCTGCTCTCTTTAAACAATCCTGCTGCACCTCAGTCTGCAAACTCTGTTCTCTGAAACGGTCCTTCTGCACCTCAGTCTCCAATCTCTACTCTCTGTAACAGTCCTTCTGCACTTCACTCTCCAACCTCTGTTCTCTGTATGATCCTTCTAAAACCCAGTCTCAAAACTCTGCTCTCTTTATCTATCCTTCTGCTCCTCAGTCTCTAACCTCTGCTCTCTATAACAGTCCATCTGCACCTCAGTTTGACACCGCTGCTCTCTGCACAATCCTTCTGCACCGCAGTCTTCAGGCACTGCTCTATGTAACAGTCAACCTGCACCTCAGTCTCCAACCTCTGCTCTCTGTAAGATCCTTCAGGAACTCAGTCTCGAAACTCTGCTCTCTATAACAGTCCTTCTGCACCCCTGACTCCAAACTCTACTCTCCATAACAGGCCTTCTACACGCCAGTCTCCAAACTCCCTCTCTGTAGCAGGCCTTCTGCACCCAGTCTTCAACCTCTGCTCTCTGCAACGATCCTTCTGCACTCCAGTGTCCAAACTCTGCTCTCTGCAATGATCCTACTACACCCCAGTCTCAAACTCTGATCTCTTCAACAGTCCTTTTGCAACTCTGTCTCCATCTTCTGCTCTCTGTAAAATCCTTCTGCACCCCTGTCTTCATGCTCTACTTATTGCAACGATCCTTCTGCACCCCAGTGTTCAAACTCTGCTCTATGTAACAAAATTTTGCACCTCAGTCTCCAACCTCTGCTCTCTGCAACAGTCCTTCTGCACACCAGTCTCCTACTTCTGCTCTCTCTAAGAGTCCTTCTGCAACTTAGTCTCCAACATCTGCTCTCTGCAACATTTTTTCTGCAGCCCAGTCTCCATCCTCTACTCTCCTGCAATACTCCTTCTGCACCCCAGTCTCCAACCTCTGCTCTCTGCAACAGTCCTTCTGCACCCCACTCTCCAAACTCTGCTCTCTTTAACAATCCTTCTGCACCTCAGTCTTCAAACTCTGTTCTCTGAAACGGTCCTTCTGCACCTCAGTCTTCCAACCTCTACCTCTCTGTAACAGTCCTTCTGCACTTCACTCTCCAACCTCTGTTCTCTGTAGGATCCGTCTAAAACCCAGTCTCAAACCTCTGACCTCTGTATCTATTATTCTGTACCTCAGTCTCCAACCTCTGCTCTCTGTTACAGTTTTTCTATACCGCAGTCTCCAAACTCTGGTCTCTGTTAGGGTCGTTCTGCATGCCAATTTCCAACCACTTCTTTCTGTAACAGTCCTTCTGCACCTCAGTCTCCAAACTCTGCTCTCTGTAACAGTCCTTCTACACCTCAGTCTCCAACCTTGGTCTCTGTAACAGACCTTCTTCACCTCAGTCTGACACCTCTGCTCTCTGCACGATCATTCTGCACCCCAGTCTTCAAACACTGTATTTTATAACAGTCCTTCTAAACACCAGTCTCAAAACTCTGCTCTCTGTATCTATTCTTCTGCACCTCAGTCTCCAACCTGTGCTCTCTGTAACATTCCTTCTTCACCCCAGTCTCCAACCTCTCCTCTCTGTAACAGTTTTTCTATACCGTAGTCTCTAAACTCTGGTCTTTGTAACGGTCCATCTGCACCCCAACTTCCAACCTCTGCTTTCTGTAACAGTCCTTCTGCACCTCAGTTTCCAAATTCTGCTCTTTCTAACAGTACTTCTACACCTCAGTCTCCAACCTCTGCTCTCTGTAACAGTCCTTCCGCACCTTAGTCTGACACCTCTTCTCTCTGCATGGTCCTTCTGCTCCTCAGTCTCCAAACTCTGGTCTCTGTAACAGTCCACCTGCACCTCAGTCTCCAACCTCTTCTCTTCGTAAGATCGTTCAGCAACCCAGTCTCCAAAACTCTGTCCTCTATAACAGTCGTTCTGCACCCCAGTCTCCAACCTCTCCTCTCTGTAACAGGCCTTCTGGACGCCACTCTCTCAACTCTGCTCTCTGTAGCAGGCCTTCTTCACCCCAGTCTCCATAATATGCTCTCTGCAATGATCCTTCTGCACCCCAGTCTCCAACCTCTGATCTCTGCAACAGTCCATCTGCACTTCAGTCTCCAAATTCTGCTCTCTGTAAGATGCTTCTGCATCCCAGTATCCAACCTCTACTCTCTATAACAGTCCTTCTGTACCCGAGTCTCCAACCTCTGCTCTCTGTAATAGGACTTCCGCACCACAGACTCAAACCTCTGCTCTCTGAAAAAGTCCTTTTCCACCCTAGTCTAAAACCTCTGCTCTCTACAACAGTCCTTCTGCACACTAGTTACCAAAATTTGCTCTCTGTAACAGTCCTTCTGCACCTCAGTCTCCCAACTCTGCTCTCTGTAAGATCCTTCTGCACCCCAGTCTCTAAAATCTGCTCTCTGCAACATCCCTTCTGCACCCCAGTCTTCAACATCTTCTCTCTGCAACACTCCTTCTGCACCCCAGTCTCCAAACTCCGCTCTCTGCAAGGATCCTTCTGGACTCTAGTCTCCAACCTCTGCTCTCAGCAACAGTCTTTCTGCACCACAGTCTCCAACCTCTGCTCTCTATAAGATTTTTCTGCACTCCAGCTATCAAACTCTGCTCTCTATAACATTCCTTCTCCACCCCAGTATCCATCCTCTGCTCTCTGCAACAGTCCTTCTGCTCCCCAGTCTCGGAGATCTGTTCTCTGTAACAGTCCTTCTGTTTTGCAGTCTCCAACCTGTGCTCTTTGTAAAGGTCCTTCTACACCCCAGTCTCTAACCTCTGCTTTTTGTATTAGTCTGCCTGAACCCCAGTCTCCAACATCTGTTCTCTGTATCTTTCCTTTGCACCTCAGTCTGCAACCTATACTCTATGTAAGAGTCCTTCTGCACCCCCATCTCCAACCTCTGCTCTAGGTAAAAGTCCTATACCGCAGTCTCCAAACTTTGCTCTCTGTAAAGGTCATTCTGCACCTTAATTTCCAAACTCTGCTTCCTGTAAGAGTTTTTCTGCACCTGAGTCTCACAACTCTGCTCTCTGTAACAGTCTTTCTACACCCCAGTCTGCAATCACTGCTCTCTGTAAAAGTCCACGTATACCTCAGTCTGAAACCTCTGATCTCCACGATTCTTCGGCACCACAGTCTCCAACGAGTGCTCTCTGTAACAGTCCACCTGCAGCTCAGACTCTAACCTCTGCTCTCTGTAAGATCTTTCAGCAAACCAGTCTTCAAACACTTCTCTCTATAACAGTCTTTGTGCACCCCAGTCTCCAAACTCTCCTCTCTGTAACAGGCCTTCTGCATGAAAGTCTCCAACCTCTGCTCTCTGCAATGATACTACTAAACCCCAGTCTCCAACCTCTCATCTCTGAAACAGTCCTTTTGAACCTAAGTCTCCAACCTCTGCTCTCTGTAATAGGCCTTCTGCACCCCAGTCTCCAACCTCTTCTCTCTGCAACGATTCTTCTCCACCCAAGTCTCCAACATCTGCTCTCTGCAATTGTCCTTTAGCACCCCAGACTGCAAACGCTGCTCTCTGTAACATCCATCTGAACCACAGTATCTAACCTCTGCTCTCTGTAACAGTCCGTCTGCACACCAGTCTCCAAACTCTGCTCTCTGTAACTTTCCTTCTGCACCTCAGTCTCCAAACTCTGCTCTCTGTAACAGTCCATCTGCACCTCAGTCTCTGAAATATGCTCTCTGCAATGATCCTTCTTGACCCAGTCTCCAACTTTTGCTCTCTGCAACAGTCCTTCTGCACCACAGTCTCCAGACTCTGCTCTCTGTAAGATCTTTCTGAACTCCAGTTTCCAAACTCTGCTCTCTGTAACATTCCTTCTCCACCCCAGTCTCCAACTTTTGTCCTCTGCAACAGTCCTGCTGCTCCCCAGTCTCCGAGATCTGCTCTGTGTAACAGTCCTTCTGTACCGCAGTCTCCAAACTCTGCTCTCTGTAAGGGTCCTTCTACACCCCAATTTCCAACCTCTGCTTTCTGTAACAGTACTTCTGCACCTCAGTCTTTAAACTCTGCTCTCTGTAACACTCCTTCTACACCTCAGTCTCCAACCTGTGCTCTCTGTAACATTCCTTCTGCACCCCAGGCTTTAACCTCTGCTTTCTGCATTGGTACTTCTGCACCCCAGTCTCCAACCTTGTTCTATACATCAGTCCTTCTGTACTGCAGTCTCCAACCTCTGTTATCTCTAAGGGTTCATTTGCAACCCAGTCTCCCACCTCTACTTTCTATATCAGTCCTTCTGCAGCACAGTCTCCAAATTCTGCTCTCTGTAACAGTCATTATGCAACTCATTCAGCAACCTCTGCTCTCTGAAACAGTCCTTCTGCAACCAGTCTTCAAACTCTGCTCTCTGCAAGAGTTTTTCTGCACCACAGTCTCCATCCTCTGCTCTCTGCAAAAGTCCTTCTTTACCCTAGTCGCCAACCTCTGCTCTCTGTAACAGTCATTCTATACTGCAATCTCCAACCTCTGCTCTCGGTAAGGGTCCTTCTGCACCCCAGTCTACAAACTCTGCTTTCTGTATCAGTCCTTGTGCACCCCAGTCTCCAACCTGTGCTCTCTGTAACAGTCTTTTTGCACCTCAGACTCCAACATCTGCTCTCTTCTACAGTCCTTCAGCGCCCCAATCTCAAACCTCTTCTCTCTGCCACAGTCCTTCTGCACCTCAGTGTCAAAACTCTGCTCTCTGTAAGATCCTTTGAAACCCAGTCTCCAACCTCTACTTTCTGCAATGGTCCTTCTGTAAACCAGTTTCCAACCTCTGTTCTCTACAACAGTCATTCTGCACCCCAGTCTCCAACGTCTGCTCCCTGTAAGAGTCTTTCAGTCTCCAACCTCTGTTTTCTGTAAGGGTCCTTCAGCACCCCAGTCTTAAACCTCTGCTTTCTTTATCAGTCCTTCTGCTTTGCAGTCTCCAAACACTGCTCTCTCCAATGATCCTTCTGCACCTATCACCAAACTCTGCTCTCTATAACAGTCCTTCTGTACCTCATTCTCCAACCTCTGCCTTCTGTAAGATTCTTTTGCAACCCAGTCTCCAAACTCTGATCTCTGTAACTGTCCTCCTGCACCCCAGTCTCCAAGAACTGCTCTCTGTAACAGGCCTTCTTCACCCCAGTCTCCAACCTCTGCTGTATGTAACAGGCCTTTTGCACCCAGTCTCCAAACTCTTCTCTCTTCAGTGATCCTTCTCCACCCCAGTCTTCAACCTCCGCTCTCAGCAACAGTCCTTTTGCACCCCTTTCTCCAACCTATGCTCCCTGTAAGATCATGCTGCACACCTGTCTCGAACCTCTGCTCTCTGTAACACTACTCTGTACCCCAGTCTCCAACTTCTGCTTTCTGCAAGAGTATTTCTGCACCTCAGTCTCCAACTTCTGCTCTCTGCAATACTCCTTCTGCACCCCAGTCTCCTAACTTTGCTCTCTGCAACAGTTTTTCTGCACCTCAGTCTTTAACCTGTGCTCTCAGTAAAAGTCCTTCTGCACCACAGTCTCCAACCTATGCTCTCTCTAACAATCCTTCTGAACCCCACTCTCCAAAGTCTGCTCTCTGCATCGATCCTTCTGCACCCAGTCACCAAAGTCTGCTCTCTGTAACAGTCCTTCTGCACCCCAGTCTTCAAACTCTGCTTTCTGTAACCGTCTTCTGCATCTCAGTCTCCATCCTCTGCTTTATGCAACAGTTTTTCTTCACCCACGTCTCCAACGTCTGCTCTCTGAAAAAGTCCTTCTAATCCCTAGTCTCCTATCTCTGCTCTCTGTAACAGTCCTTCTACACACCATTCTCCATACTCTGCTCGCCACAAGGATACTTCTGCACCCCAGTCTCTACCCTGTGCTCTCTGCAGCTTTCCTTTTGCACCCCAGTCTCCAGCATCTGCTCTCTGCAACAGTCCTTCTCCACCCCAGTCTGCAAACTCTGCTCTCTGTAACAGTCCTCTGGACCCCAATCTCCAACCTCTACTCTCTGCAAGAGTCCTTCTACACGCCAATCTCCAAACTCTGTTCTAAGCAAAAGTTTTTCTGCACCCCAGTCTCCAACCTCTTTTCTCTGTAACTAACCTTCTCACATCAGTCTCCAACCTCTACTCTCTGCGACAGTTGTTCTGCACCTTAGTCTCCAAACTCTGCTCTCTGAAAGATCCTTTTGCACCCGTTTTCAAACTCTGCTCTGTAACAGGCCTTCTGCACCCCAATCTCCAACCTCTGCTCTCTGTATCAGTCCATCTGCACATCAGTCTCTAAACTCTGCTCTCTGCAACGATCCTTCTGCACCCCAGTCTCCAACATCTGCTCACTGCAACAGTCCTTGTGCAACCCAGTCGACAACATCTGCTCTCTGCAACAGTTCTTATGTACCTCAGTCTGAAAACTCTGCTCTCTGCAACAATCCCTCTGTACCCCTGTCTCCAACCTCTGCTCTCTGTAACAATCTTTCTGTACCTCTGTCTTCTAACTCTGCTCTCTGTAAGACCATTCTGAAACCCAGTCTGCAAACTCTGCTCTCTGTAACAGTCCTTCTGCACCCCAGTCTCCAACCTCTGCTCTCTGAAACAGGCCTTCTGCAACCCAGTCTTCAACCTCTGATCTCTGTAAGAGGCCTTCTGCAACACAGTCTCCAAGCTCTACTCTTTGCAACGATCCTTCTTCACCCCAGTCTTTTACCTCTTCTCGCTAAAACAGTTCTTCTGCACCTCAATCTCTTACCTCTGCTCTCTGTAAGATCCTTCTGCACACCAGTCTTCAAGCCCTGCTCGCTGTAACAGTCCTTCTGGAATCTATCTCCAAACTCTGCTCTCTGCAACGATCATTCTGCACCCCACTCTCCAACCTCTGTTTTCTGCAACAGTCCTTCTACACCCCAGTCTCCAAACTCTGCTCTCTGTAACAGTTTTTCTCTACCAGAGTCTCCAACCTCTGCTCTCTGTAACGGTCCTTCTGCCCCCCAGTCTCCAACATCTGCTTTCTTTGTCAGTCTTTCTGCACCACAGTATCCAACCTCTGCTCTCTGTAACAGTCCTTCTGCACCTCAGTCTCCAACCTCTGCTTTCAGCAACAGTCCTTCTGAACCCCAGTCTCCTACCTCTGCTCTCTGCAACAATCCTTCTGCACCCAGTATCAAACCTATGCTCTCTGTAAAAGTCCGTCTGTACCCCAGTCTCCAACCTCTGCTCTCTGTAATGATCCTTCTGCACCCCAGTCTCAAACATCCGCTCTCTGTAACAGTCTTTCTGCACTGCAGTCTCCAAACTCTTTTCTCTGTTAAATCCTTCTGAAACCCAGTCTCCAACGTCTGCTATATTTAACTGTCCTTCTGCACCCCAGTCTTTATCCTCTGCTCTCTGCAACAGTTCTTTTTCACCTCAGTCTCTAAACTCTGCTTTCTGCAACAGTCCTTCTGCACCCAAGTCTTCAACCTCTGCTCTCTGCAACATTCCTTCTGCACCCCAGTCTCAAAACTGTGCTCTCTGTAAAAGTCTTTCTGGACCCCAGTCTCCAAATTCTGCTCTCTGTAACGATCCTTCTGCACCCCAGTCTCGAACCTCTGCTCTCTGCAACGATCCTTCTGCACCCCAGTCTCAAACCACTGCTCTCTGCAACAGTCCTTGTGAACCCCAGTCTCCATCATCTGCTTTGTGCAACCGTTCTTCTGTACCTCAGTCTGAAAACTCCCCTCTCTGTATTCCTCCATCTGCAACCCAGTCTCCAACCTATGCTCTTTGTAACAGTCCTTTTGTACCTCAACCTCCAATCTCTGCTCTATGCAACAGTCCTTCTGTGCACAAGTCTCTAACATCTGTTCTATTAAACAGTCCTTCTAAAACCCAGTCTCCAACATCTGCTCTATGCAAGAGTCCTTCTACACCCCAGTCTCCATACTCTGATCGCCCCAACGATCCTTCTGCACCACAATCTCCAAACTCTGTTCTCTACATGAGTTCTTCTGCACCCCAGTCTCCAACCTCTGCTCTCTGAAACAGTTCTTTTGTACCACAGTGTCCAACCTTTGTTCTCTGTAAGGGTCCGTATGCACCCCAGTATCCAACTTCTGCTTTCCGTATCAGTCGTTTTGAACCAAAGTCTCCAAACTCCGCCCTCTGTAACCGTCCTTCTGCAACTCAGTCTGCAACCTCTGCTCTCTGCAACAGTCCTTCTGCAGCCCAGTCTCCATCCTCTGCTCTCTGTAACAGTCCTTTTGTATCCCAGTCTCCAAAATCTGATCTCTAGAACAGTCATTCTACACCCCAGTCTCCAAACTTTGCTCGCTGTAACAGTCCTTCTGTACTGCATTCTCCAACCTCTGCGCTCTGTAATGGTACTGCTGCACCCGAGTCTCCATCCTCTGCTTTCTGTGTCAGTCCATCTGCACCCCAGTCTCCAACCTCTGCTCTGTATAACTGTCCTTCTGCACTTTAGTCTCCAACCTCTGCTCTCTGCTACAGTCCTTCTGGACACCAATCTCCAACCTCTACTCTCTGCAACAGTCCTTCTACATTCCAGTCTAAAACCTCTGCTCTCTGCAAGAGTCCTTCTGCACCCAAGTCTTCAACATCTGCTCTCTGTAACAATCCTTCTGCACCTCAGTCTCCAACCTCTTCTCTCTGCAACGATCCTTCTGCACCGCAATCTGAAACCTCTGCTAGCTGCAACAGTCCTTGTGAACCCCAGTCTCCAACATCTTCTTTCTGAAACAGTTCTTTGGTACCTCAATCTGAAAACTCTGCTTTCTGCAATAATCCATCTGCACCCCAGTCTCAAAACTCTATTCTCTGTAACAGTCCTTCTGTAACTCAGTCTCCAGTCACTGCTCTCTGCAACAGTCCTTCTACACCCAAGTCTCCATACTCTGATCGCCCCAACGGTCCTTCTGCACCCCAGTCTCCAAACTCTGTGCTCTACATCGGTTCTTCTGCAACCCAGACTCCAACCTCTGCTCTCTGTAACAGTCTTTCTGTAACACAGTTCCCAACTTCTGTTCTCTGTATGGGTCTGTATGCACCCCAGTATCCAACCTGTGCTTTCTGTATCAGTTGTTTGAACCACAGTCTCCAAACTCTGCCCTCTGTAACTGTCTTTCTTCAACTCAGTCTGCAACCTCTGCTCTCTGCAACAGTCCTTCTGCACCCCAGTCTCCAACCTCTGCTCTCTGCTACAGTCCTTCTGAACCTGAGTCTCCAACCTCTGCTCTGTGCAACCTTTCTTCTGCACCCCAGTCTCCAAAATCTGCTCTCTTTAACAGGTTTTCTGAAACCCAGTCTCCAAACTCTGCTCTCTGTAACAGGCCTTCTGCACCCTAGTCTCCAACCTCTGCTCTATGCAAAAGTCCTTCTACACCCCAGTCTCCAACCTCTGCTCTCTGCAACGATCCTTCTGCATCCCAGTCTCTAATGTCTGCTCTCTGTAAGATCCTTCTTCACAACGTTCTCCAAACTTTGCTGTCTGTAATAGTCATTCTGCACATCAGTCTCCAACATCATCTCTCTTCAACGGCCCTTGTGCACCCCAGTATCCAACGTCTGTTCTCTGCAGCTGTCCTTCTGCACCCCAGGCTAGAAACTCTGCTCTCTGTAACAGTCATTTTGCACCCCAGTCTCCAAAATCTAGTTTCCGTATCAGTTTTTGTGCACCCAAGTCTAAAACCTGTGCTCTCTGTAACAGTCCTTCTGCACCTCAGTCTCCAACCTCTGCTTTCTGCAACAGTCCATCTGCACCCCAGTCTCCAACCTCTGCTCTCTGCAAACGTCTTATTATACCCCATTCTCCAACCTCTGCCCTCTGCAACAGTCCTTCTACACCCCAGTCTCCAACCTCTGCCCTCTGCTACAGTCCTTCTGCACCACAGTCTCCAAACTCTGCTCTCTGCAACCTTTCTTCTGCACCCCATTCTCCAACCTGTGCTTTCTGAAACTATCCTACTGCACCCCGGTCTCCAAACTCTGCTCTCCGTAGCGATCCTTCTGAACCTCAGTCTCCAACCTCTGCTCTCTGCAACGATCCTTCTGTATCCCAGTCTCTCACATCTGCTCTCTGCAATGGTCCTTCTGCACCCCAGTCTCCAAATTCTGCTCTCTGTAACACTCCTTCTGTATGGCAGTCTGCAACCTCTTCTCTCTATAACGGTTCTTCTGCACCCCAATTTCCAATGTCCGCTCTCTGTAACAGGCCTTCTAAGCCTCAGTCTGAAACTTCTGCTCTCTGCAACAATCCTTCTTAACCCCAGTCTCCGAACTCTGCTATCTGTAACAATCCTTCTGCACCCCAGTCTCCAACATCTGCTCTCTGTAACAGATCTTCTGCAACCCAGTCTCCAAACTCTGCTCTCTGTTACAGGCCTTCTGCACCCCAGTCTCCAACCTCTGCTCTCTGCAACGATCCTTCTGCATCCCAGTCTCCAACGTGTGCTCTCTGTAAGATCTTCCTGCACCCCGTTCTCCAAACTTTGCTCTCTGTAACAGTCATTCTGCACCTCAGTCTCCAACCTCATCTCTCTGCAACGGCCCTTGTGCACCCCAGTATCCAAACTCTGTTTTCTGCAGCTGTTCTTCTGCACCCCAGGCTACAAACTCTAGTTTCCATATCAGTTATTCTGCACTCCAGTATAAAACCTCTGCTCTCTATATCAGTCCTACTGCACCTCAGTCTCCAACCTCTGCTCTCTTCAAGGGTCCTTCTGCACCTCAGTCTCCAAGCTCTGCTCTCTGTAACAGTCCTTCTGCACATCAGTGTCCAACCTCTGCTCTCTGTAATGATCCTTCTGCACCACATGTCTAAACTCTGCTCTCTGTAACACACCTTCTGCTCCACAGTCTCCAACCTCTGCTTTTTGTAACAGTTCTTCTGAATGCCAGGCTCCATCCACTGTTCTCTGTGACAATTTTTTGACACCCCTGTCTCCAACCTCTCCTCTCTGTAAAAGTCCTTCTGCAACTCAGTATCCAAACTCTGGAAACTGTAACGGTCCTTCTGCACCCCAGTCTCCAAACTCTGCTCTCTGCAACATTTCTTCTGCACCCCAGTCTCCAAACTGTGCTCTCTGTGACAATCCTTCTGAACCGCAGTCTCCAACATCTGCTCTCTGCAACGATCCTTCTTCTATCCAGTTTTCAAAGTCTGCTCTCTGTAAAAGTTTTTTTGTATCGCAGTCTCCAACCTCTTCTCTTTGTAAAGGTCGATCTGCTCCCCAATTGCCAACCTCTGCTCTCTGTAAAAGTCCTTCTGCACATCAGTCTCCATCCTTTGCTCTCCGTGTTTTTCCTTCTGCACCCCAATCTCTAATCTCTGCTCTCTGTAACAGTCCTTCTACACCTCTGTCTCCAACGTCTGCTCTCTGTAACAGGCCTTCTTCACCCCAGTCTCCAAACTCTGCTCTCTGCAACAGTCCTTCTGTACCGCAGTCTGCAACCTCTTCTCCCTATAACGATACTTCTGCAACCCAATAGCCAACCTCTGCTTTCTTAAACAGTCCTTCTGCAGCTCAAACTCCAACCTCTGCTCACTGTAACATCATTCTAAGCCTCAGTCTAAAACATCTGCTCTCTGGAACAATCCTTCTAAATCCCAGTCTCCAAACTGGGCTATCTGTAACAATCCTTCTGCACCCCAGTCTCAAACATCTGCTCTCTGTAACAGGTCTTCTGCACTGCATTCTCCAACCTCTTCTCTCTGCAAGAATACTTCTGCAACTCAGTCTCCAACCTCTACTCTCTGCAACAGTCTTTCTGCACCCCAGTCTCCAACCTCTGCTCTCTGTAAGATCCTTTTCCACCCCGTTCTCCAAACTTTGCTTTCTGGAACAGTCATTCTGCATCTCAGTCTCCAACCTCATCTCTCTGCAATTGCCCTTCTGCACCCCAGTATCAAACCTCTGTTCTCTGCAGCATTCCTTCTGCACCACAGGCTAGAAACTCTGCTCTCTGTAACAGTCCTTCTTCACCCCAGTCTCCAACCTCTGCTCTCTGCTACAGTCTTTCTTCACCCCAATCTCCAACCTCTGCTCTCTTCAAAATTTTTTCTGCACCCCAGTCTCCAACCTGTGCTCTCTGTAACTATCCTACTGCACCCTGGTCTCCAAACTCTGCTCTCTGTAGCGATCCTTCTGCACCTCAGTCTCCAACATCTGCTCTCTGCAATGATCGTTATGCAACAGTCTTTTCTCTGCAACAGTCCTTCTCATCCCAGTCTGCAACGTCTGTTCTCTGCAACAGTCCTTCTCACCCCAGTCTCCCGGCTCTGCTCTCTGTATCATCCTTCTGCATCCTAGTTTTCAAACTCTGCTCTAGGTGACATTCCTTCTGCCCCACAGTCTCCACACGCTGCTCTTTGTAACAGTACTTCTGTACCGCAATCTCAAATCTGTTTACTGCAACATTTCTTCTGCACACCAGTCTCCAATCTGTGCTCTCTGTAACTGTCTTTCTGACCCCAGTCTCCAACCTCTGCTCTCTGTAATGATCCTTCTGCACCTCAGTCCCCAAACACTGCTCTCTGAAACAGTCCTTCTGCACCCCTGTCCCCAAACTCTTCCCTCTGTAACAGTCGTTCCGCATCCTTTCACCAAACTCTGCTCTCTGTAACAGGCCTTCTGCACCAAGTCTCCTACCTCTGTTCTCTGGAACAGCCCTTCTGCACCCCAGTCTCAAACCTCTGCTCTCTAAAAAGATCCTTCTGCACACCAGTCTACAACTTCTGTAATCTCCAACAATTCTTCTGCACCTCAGTTCCCAAACTCTGACTTCTACAATGGTCATACTGCACCCCAGTCTCTAATATCTGCTCTCTGCAACAATGATTTTGCTCCACAGTCTCCAACCTATGCTCTCTGCAACAGTCCTTCTGCACGCCAGTCTCCAACCTCTGTTCTCTGCAACAGTCCTTCTGCACCCCAGTCTCCAAACTCTGCTCTGGGTATTATTTCTTCTTCACCTCAGTCTCCAACCTCTTCTCTATGTAGGACCTTTTTGCAACCCAGTCTCCAAACCCTGCTCTCTGTAACTGTCCTTCTGCACCCCATTGTCCAACCTCTGCTCTGTGCAACAGTTCGTCTGCACCCCAGTCTCCAAACTCTGCTCTCTGAAAGATCCTTCTGCAACTCAGTCTCCAAACTCTCATCTCTTTCACAGTCTTTCTTCACCCCAGTCTCCAACCTCTGCTCTCTGTAACAATCCTTCTGCACCTCAGTCTCCAACATCTGCTCTCTGCAACGGTCCTTCTGCACCCCATTCTCAAACCTCTGTTGTTTGCAAGAGTCCTTCAGCACGTCATATCAAACCTCTACTCCTTGCAACAATCCTTCTCCACCATAGTCTTCAAATTTGGCTCTCTGCAACAGTTCTTCTGCACCCCAGTCTCCAACATCTACCCTCTGAATAAGTACTTCTCCACCCCAGTCTCCAACCTCTTCTCTCTGTAAGAGTCCTTCTGTAACGCAGTCTCTAACTTCTGCTCTCTGTAAGAAACTATACCCCAGTTTCCAAACTCTGCTCTCTGTAACATTCCTTCTCCACCCAAGTCTCCAAACTCTGCTCTCTGCAACAGTCCTTTTGCACCACAGTCTCCAACCTCTACTTTCTGTATCAGTCCTTCTGCACCACAGTCTCCAAATTCTGCTCTCTGTAACAGTCTTTCTGCAACTCAGTCTCCAAACTCTGCTCTCTGCAGAAGTCCTTCTGCATCCCATTCTCAAACCTCTGCTCTTTGCAACAGTCCTTGTGTACCCTAGTCTCCAACCTCTGCTCTCTGTAGCAGTCCTTTTATACTGCAGTCTCCAAACTCTGCTCTCTGTAAGGTTCATTCTGGACCCAAGTCTCCAACCTCTACTTTCTGTATCAGTCCTTCTGCATCCCAGTCTCCAAACTCTGCTCTCTGTAACAGCCTTTCTGCACCCAGTCTCCAACCTTTCCTCTCTGTAATAGTCCTTCTTCACCCCAGTTTTCAAACTCTTCTCTCTGCAACAGTCCTTCTACACACCCGTCTTCATCCTCTGCTCTGTATAACAGTCTTTCTGCAACCCAGTGTACAATCTCTGCTCTCTGCAATGATCCTTCTGCATCCCAGTCTCCAACATATGCTCTCTGCAACCGTCCTTCTGCACTCAAGTCTCCAAACTCTGCTCTCTACAATGATCCTTCTGCACACCAGTCTCCAAACTCTGTTCTCTGCAATGATCCTACTGCACCTCAGTCACCAACCTCTGCTCTCTGTAACAATCCTTCTGCACCTCAGTCTCCAAACTCTGCTCTAGGAAATATCTTTCTGCAACGCAATTTCCAAATCTGCTCTCTGTAACAGCCCTTCTGCACCCAGTCTCCAACATTTCCTCTCTGTAACAGGTTTTTTGCACCCCAGTCTCCAAACTCTGCTCTCTGTATCAGTCCTTCTGCACCGAGTCTTTAAACTCTGCTCTCTGTAACAGTCTTTCTGCATCTCAGTCAACTAACTCTGCTCTCTGCAACAGTTCTTTTGCACCCCAGTGTCCAACATCTGCACTCTGAAACAGTTCTTCTCCACCCCAGTCTCCAACCTCTGCTCTCTGTAACAGTTTTTATGTATTGCAGTCTCCAAACTCTACTCTCTGTAACGGTCTTTCTGCACCTCAGTCTCCAACCTCTGCTTTTTTTATCAGTCCTTCTGCAACTTAGTCTTCAACCTCTACAATCTGCAACAGTCCTTCTGCATCTCAGTCTCCAAATACTACTCTGCAAAAGTCCTTCAGCACCCAAGTCTCCAAAACCTGCTCCCTGCAACAGTCATTCTTCACCCCAGTCTCATACCTCTGCTATCTACAGCAGTCCTTCTGCACCCCAGTGTCCAAACTCTGCTCTCTGTAACATTCCTTCTGCACCTCAGTCTCCAAATTCTGCTCTTTGCAACAGTCCTTCTGAACCAAAGTCTCCAACCTCTTCTCTCTGCAACAGTCCTTCTACACTGGAGTCTTCAACCTCTACTCTGTGTAACAGTCCTTCTGCACCCCAGTCTCCAACCTCTACTCTCAGAAACAATCCTTCTGCACCCCACTCTCCAAATTCTGCTCTCTGTAGCAGTCCTTCTGCATCATATTTTCCACCTCTGCTCTCTGTTACAGTCTTTGTATACTGCAGTCTCCAACTTCTGCTCTCTGTAACAGTCCCTGTGCACTTCAATTTCCAACCTCTGCTTTCTGTAACAGTCCTTCTGCACCTCAGTCACCAACCTCTCCTCTCTGTAACAGTCGTCCTGCACCTCAGTCACCAACCCCTGGTCTCTGTAAGATCCTTCTGCAACCCAGCCTCAAAACTCTTCTCTTTATAACAGTCCTTCAGCAAACCAATCTTCAACCTCTGCTCTCTGTTGCAGGCCTTCTGCACTCCAGTCTCCAAACTCTGCTCTCTGAAACAGTTCTTCGGCATGCCATTTTTCAACCTCTGCTCTCTGTAACGGTCCTACTGCACACCAGTCTCCCACCTCTGCTTTCTATATCATAATTTTTCACCCCAGTCTCCAAAGTCTGCTCTCTGTAACAGTCCTTCTGGACCTATGTCCCAAACTTCTGCTCTCTGTAACAGGCCTTCTGCACCGCAGTCTCCAACAGCTTTTCTTTGTAACAGTTCTTATGCACCCCAATCTCCAAACTCTGCTCTCTGCAACACTCCTTCTGCTTCCCAGTCTCCATTGTCTGCTCTCTGAAAGAATCCTTCTGCTCCCCAGTCTCCAACGTCTCCTCTCAGTAAAAGTCCTTCTGCACCTCAGTCTGCAACATCTGCTCTCTTTAACGATCCTTCATCACCTCAGTCTCCAAACTCTGCTCTCTGTAACAGGCCTTCTTCACCCCAGTCTCCAACCTCTGCTCTCTGGATCAGTCTTTCTGTACCCCAGTAACCTTTCTCTGCACTCTGTAACAATCCTTCTGCACCTGTGTCTCCAACCTCTCCTCTCAGCAAAGGTCCTTCGGCACCCCAGTCTCCAGCCTCTGCTATCTGCAACAGTTCTTCTACACCCCAATCTCCAACCTCTACTCTCTGAAACAGTCATTCTGCACCCCAGTCTCCAACATCTGATCTCTGCAACAGTTCTTCTCCACCCCAGTCTCCATCCTCTGCTCTCTGTAACAGTCCTTCTTTACTGCAGTTTCCAAACACTTCTCTCTCTAACGGTCCTTCTGCACCCCAGTCTAAAACCTCGGCTTTCTGTATCAGTCCTTCTGCACTCAAGTCTCCAACCTCTGCTCTTTTTAACAGTCCTTCTGAACCTCAGTCTCCAAATTCTGCTCTCTGCAACAGTCCTTCGGCACCCCAATCTTCAACCTCTGCTCTCTGCTACAGTCCTTCTCCACCCAAGTTTCCAACCTCTGCCCTCTGTAACAGTTCTTCGGCACCCCAGTCTCCTCAATCTGCTCTCTGCAACGATCCTTATGCACCCAAGTCTCCAAACTCTGCCCTCTGTAACAGTTCTTCGGCACCCCAGTCTCCTCACTCTGCTCTCTGCAACGATCCTTCTGCACCCACGTCTCCAAACTGTGCTCTCTGCAACAGTCCTTCTGCATTTGAGTTTTCAAACTCTTCTCTCTGTAAGATCCTTCTGCAATAATTTCCAAACTCTTGTCTCTGTAACATTGCTTCTGCACCCCAGTCTCCAAACTCTGCTCTCTGCAATAATCCCTCTGCACCCCAGTCTCCAACCTCTGTTCTCTACAACAGTTTTTCTGTACAAGAGTCTTCAACATCTATTCTCTGTAAGGGTCCTTCTTCACTACAGTCTCCAACCTCTGCTTTCTGTATCAGTCCTTCTGCAACACAGTCTCCAAACTCTGCTCTCTGTAAAAGATTTTTGCACCTCACTTTCTCACCTCTGCTCTCTGAAACAGTCCTTCTGCACCCCAGTCTTCAACCTTGCTCTCTGCAGCAGTTCTTCTGCACCCCAGCCTCCAATATATGCTCTCTGCCACAGTCCTTATCCACCCCAGTCTCCAACCTCTGCTCTCTGTCACAGTCCTTCTGTACTGCAGTCTCCAAACTCTCTTTGTAACGATCCTTCTGCTCCCCAGTCTACAAACTCTGCTTACTGTATCAGTTTTTCTGAACCCCAGTCTCCAACCTCTGCTCTCTGTAACTTTCCTTCTGCACCTAAGACTCCAACCTTTGCTCTCCGCAACAGTCTTTCTGCGCCCCAAACCCTAACCTCATCTCTGCAACAGTCCTTCTGCACCTCAGTGTCCAAACTCTGATCTCTGTAAGAACCTTCTGAAACCCAGTCTCCAACTACTGCTTTCTACAATGGTCCTTCTACACCCGAGTCTCCAACCTCTGTTCTATATAACACTTATTCTGCATCCAATTCTCCAACCTCTTCTTTCTGTAACAGTACTTCTACACCCCAGTCTCCAAACTCTGCTTTCTGTTTCAAACTTTTTGCAACACATTCTCCAACCTCTACTTTCTGTTACAGTTCTTCTGCACCCCATTCTCCAACCTCTGCTCTCTTCAACAGTCCTTCTGAACCATAGTCTCCTCAGGTACTCTCTGCAACAGTCTTCTGTACCACAGTCTCCAACCTCTGCTCTGTGTAACAGTCCTTCTGTACTGCAGTCTCCAACCTATGCTCTCTGTAACGGTCCTTCTGCACTCCAGTCTCCAATCTCTGCTTTCTGTATCAGTCTTTTTGCACACCAGTCTCCAACCTCTGTGCTCTTTATCAGTCCTTCTGCACCTCAGTCTACACACACTTCTCTCTCTCACAGTTCTTGTACACCCCAGTCTCCAACCTCTGCTCTCTGCAACAGTCCTTCTGCACCTCAGTCTCCAACCGCTCCTCTCTGTAACAATCCTTCTGCACCTCAGTCAACAACCTCTGCTGTCTGAAACGGTCCTTCTGCACCTATGTCTCCAAACTCTACTCTCTGCAATGATCCATCTGCACCCCATTCTCCAAATTCTGCTCTCAGCAACTATCCTTCAGCACCCCAGTCTCCAAACTTTGATCTCTGAAACAGTCTTTGTCCAACCCAGACTACAACATCTTTTCTTTTCAACAGTTCTTTTGCACCTCAATGTAAAAAATATGCTCTCTGCAACAGTCCTTCTACACCCCATTCTTCAACCTCTGCTCTCTGCAACAGTCCTTCTGCACCACAGTCTCCAACATCTTCTATCTACAACAGTCCTTTACCCCAGTCAAAATGGTGCTCTCTGTAAGAGCCCTTCTATACTGCAGTCTCCAAACTCTGCTCTCTGTAAGCATCATTCTGCAACCCAGTCTATAAACTTTGCTGTCTGTAACAGTCCTTCTGCACCTCAGTTTCAAACCTCTGCTTTATGTAAGATCCTTCTGCATCCCAGTCTGCAAACTCTGCTTTTTGTATCAGTCCTTCTGCTCCACAGTCTCCAACCTATGCTCTCTGTAACAGTCCTTATACCCCTCAGTCTCCAACCTCTGTTTCTGCAACAGTCCTGCTACACCTCAGTCTCCAACCTTTGCTATCTGCAACAGTCCTGCTGAACCCCAATCTCCAAACTCTGCTCTCTGCAACAGTCCTTCTTCACCCCAGTCTACAACATCTGCTCTCTACAACATTTCTTCTTCACCCCAGTCTCCAACCTGTGCTCTCTGTAACTGTCCTTTGAACCCCAGTGTCCAACCTCTGCTCTCTGTAGCGATCCTTCCACGCCTCACTCTCCAAACTCTGCTCTCTGCAAAGATCCTTCTGCACCTCAGTCTTAAACCTCTGTTCTCTGCAATTATCCTTCTACACACCAGTCTCCATGCTCTGCTCTCTGTAACAGTCCTTCTGAACATCAGTGTGCAAACTCTGCTCTCCATCACAATCCTTCTGCACCTCAGTCTCCAACCACTGCTATCTGTAATAGTCCTTCTGCACCTCAGACTCCAACCTCTGCTCTCTGCAACAGTCCTCCCGCACCCCAATCTCCAACCTCTGCTCTCTGCAACAGTCCTTCTGCACCTCAGTGTCCAACCTCTGCTCTCTGTAAGATCCTTCTGCAACACACTTTCCAACCTCTACTATCTGCAATGATTCTTCTGCACCCTTGTCTCCAACCTCTTTTCTCTACAACACTTCTTCTTCACCCCAGTCTCCAACCTCTGCTCTCTATAACAGTCCTTCTGTTCCGCAGTCTCCAAACTGTTTTTCATTTAATAGTCCTTCTGCACCCCAGTTTTCAACCTTTTTTTTTTGTATCAGTCCTTCTGCACCACAGTCTCCAAACTCTGCTCTCTGTAAAAGTCCTTCTGCACGTCAGTCTGCAACCTCTGCTCTCTGCAATAGTTCTACTGCACCCCAGTCTCAGACACCTGCTCTCGACAACAGTCTTTCTCTACCCTAGTCTCCAACCTCTGCTCTTTGCAACAGTTTTTCTGCACCACAGTCTCCAAACTCTGCTTTCTGTATGAGTCCTTCTGCACCCCAGTCTCCAACCTCTGCTCTCTGTAACAGTCGTTCTGCACTTCAGTCACAAACCTCTGCTCTCTGCAACAGTCCTTTGGCACCCAGTCTCAAAATGCGACTCTCTGAAAAAGTCTTCCTCCACCCCAGTCTTCAACCTCTGCTTACTGCAACAGTTCTTCTGCACCCCAATCTCCAAACTCTACTCTCCGTAAGAGTCCTTCTGTACCCAAGTCTCCAAACTCTACTCTCTGCAACAGTTCTTCTGCACCCCAGTCTCCAACATCTGCTCTCTACAACAGTTCTTCTGCACCCCAGTCTCCAATATCTGCTTTCTGTATCAGTACTTCTGCACTCAAGTCTCTAACCACTGCTCTTTGTAAAAGTCCTTCTGCAATTCAGTGTTTCAATTCTGCTCTGAGCAACAGTCACTTCCCACCCCAATCTCCAACGTCTTTTCTCCGCAACAGTTCTTTTGCAACCCAGTCTCCAATCTCTGCTCTCTGCAACGATCCTTCTGCACCCTATCTCCAAACTCTGCTTGCTACAACAGGCCTTGTGCACCCAGTCTCGAATATGACTCTCTGCAACAGTTCTACTGTACCTCAGTCTGAAAACTTTGCCCTCTGCAAAATCCTTCATAACCCCAGCGTCCAACCACTGCTCTCTGTAACAGTCCTTCTGTACCTAAGCCTCCAATATCTGCATTGTGTAAGACCCTTCTGAAACTCAGTCTGCTAACTCTGCTCACTGTAAGAGTCCTTCTACACCCCAGTCTCCAAATTCTGCTCTCTGTAACAGGCCTTCTGCACCCCAGTATCCAACCTCTGCTCTCTGCCACAGTCCTTCTGCACCCCAGTCTCCAACATCTGCTCTCTGCAACACTCTTTCTGCACCTAGTCACCAACCTCTGCTTTGTGTATCAGTCCTTCTGCACCCCAGTCTGCATCCTCTGCTCTCTGTAATAGTTCTTCTGCACCTCAGTGTCCAACCTCTACTCTCTGCAACAATTCTTCTCCACCCCAGTCTCCAACTTCTTCTCTCGGCCACAGTCCATCTTACGCCAGTCTCCAAACTCTACTCTCTGCAACAGTCCTTCTACACCGCAGTCTCCAACCTCTGCTCTCTATAACAGTCCTTCTCTACCTCAGTCTCCAACCTCTGCTCTATGTAAGATCCTTATGCAACCCAGTTCTGAATCTCTATTCTCTGTAACTGTCCTTCTGCACCCCAGTCTCCAAAGTATGCTTTCTGTAACATAATTCTGCACACCTGTCTCCAACCTCTGCTCTCTTTAACAGTCCTTCTGTACAACAGAGTCCAACTTCTGCTCTCTGTAAGGGTCCTTCTGCACCTCAGTCTCCAAACTCTACTCTCTGCAAAACTCCTTCTGCACCCCAGTCTCCAAACTGCTTTCTGCAACAGTTTTTCTGCACCTCAGTCTTCAAACATTGCTCTCTGTATAAGTCCTACTGCACCCCTGTCTCCAAACTGTGCTCTCTGTAAAAGTCCTTCCTCACGACAGTCTCCAACCTCTGCTGTCTCTAAGGATCCTTCTGCACACATGTCTCCAACATCTGGTCTCTGCAACGATCCTTCTGTACCAGAGTCTCCAACGTCTGCTCTCAGTAACAGTCCTTCTGCACTGCGGTCTCAAACCCCTGCTGTCTGCAAAGATCCTGCTGCACACCAGTCTCCGACGTCTGCTCTCTGAAACAGTTCTTCTGCACCCCAGTCCCCAACCTCTGCTCTCTGCAACGACCCTTCTGCACCCCAGGATACAACATCTAATCTATGCAACAGTCCTTCTGCACCCTTGTCTCCAACCTCTGCACTCTGCAAAAAGTCCTTCTGCACCTCAGTCTGAAAAACTGTTATCTGCAACGATCCTTCTGCACCCTAGTCTCCAAACTCTGCTCTCTGTAATAGTCCCATTGCACCTCAGTCTCGAACCTCTGCTCTGTGTAAAATCCTTCTGCAACCCTGTCTCAAAACTCTGCTCTCTGTAACAGTCCTTCTGCACCCCAGTCTCCAAAATCTGCTCTCTGCAACAGTCCTTGCAAACCCCAGTCTCATAACTCTGCTCTCTGCAACAGTCCTTCTGCACCCCAGGCTCCAAATTCTGTTCTCTGTAACAATCATTCTTCACTTCAGTTAACAAACTCTGATCTCAGCAATGGTTCTTCTGCACCACAGTCTCCAACCTCTGCTCTCTGTAACAATCATTCTGCACCCCAGTCTCCAAACTCTGCTCTCTACAACAATCCTTTTGCACACCAGTTTCTAACCTCTGCTCTCTGCAAAAGTCCTTCTGCACCCCAGTCTCCAACATCTGCTCCCTGCAACAGTCCTTCTGCACCTTAGTCTGACAACTCTGCTCTCTGCAACGATTTTTGTGCACCCTAGTTTCCAAATTCTGCTTTCTGTAACAGTCTTTCTGCACCTCAGTCTCCAACCTCTGCTCTTTGTAAGACCCTTCTGCACACCAGTTTCCAAACTCTGCTCTCTGTAAAATTCCTACTGCTTCCCAGTCTCCAAAGTCTGCTCTCTGTAACAGTCCTTCTGCTCCGCAGTCTCCAAACTCTGCTATCTGTAAGGGTCCTTCTGCACCCCACTCTCCAACATCTGCTACCTGCAACAGTCTTTCTGCACCTCAGTCTGACAACTCTGCTCTCTGCAATGATTTTTGTGCACCACAGTCTCCAAACTCTGATTACTGTGACAGTCTTTCTGCACCTTAGTCTCCATCCTCTGCTCTCTGTAACAATCCTTCTGTACCCAAGTCTTCAAACTCTGATCTCTACAACAATCCTTTTGCACACCAGTCTCCAACATCTGCTCTCTGCAAAAGTCCTTCTACACCCCAGTCTCCAACATCTGCTCCCTGCAACAGTCATTCTTCACCTCAGTCTGAAAAGTCTGCTCTCTGCCACGATTTTTGTGCACCCCAGTCTCCAAACTCTGCTTTCTGTAACAGTCTTTTTGCACCTCAGTCTCCAACCTCTGCTCTCTGTAAGATCCTTCTGCATTCCAGTTTCCAAACTCTGCTCTCTGTAATATTCCTTCTGCTCCCAAGTCTCCAACCTCTGCTCTCTGTAACAGTTTTTCTGCTCCGCAGTATCCAACCTCTGCTCTCTGTAACAGTCATTCTGTCCCTCAGTCTCCAACCAGTGCTCTCTGTAAGGGTTTTTCTCCACCCCAGTCTCCAACCTCTGCTCTCTGTAACAATCTTTCTGCACCCCAGTCTCCAACCTCTGCTCTCTGCAATGATCTTTTTGCACCCCAGTCTCCAACCTCTGCTCTCTGCAAAAGTCTTTCTGCACCCCATTCTCCAACATCTGCTCCCTGCAACAGTCCTCCTGAACCTCAGTCTGATATCTCTGCTCTCTTCAACAATCATTGTGCACCCCAGTCTCCCATCTCTTCTTTCTGTAACAGTCCTTCTGAACTTCAGTCTCCAAAATCTGCTCTCTGTAACAGTGATTCTGCACCCCAGCCTCCAACCTCTGATCTCTGTAAGATCCTTTCGAACCCCATTTTCCAAATCTGCTCTCTGTAACATTCCTTCTGCTCCCCAGAATCCAACATCTGCTCTCTCTAACAGACCTTCTGCTCCCCAGTCTCCAACCTCTGTTCTCTGTAACAGTCCTTCTGCTCCCCAGTCTCTAAACTCTGCTCTCTGTAACAGTCCTTCTGCACCTCAGTCTGAAAACTCTGATCTCTGTAACGGTCCTTCTGCATCCCAGTATCCAACCTCTCCTTTCTGTATCATTCCTTCTGCACCACAGTTTCCAAACTCTGCTCTCTGTAACATTCCTTCTGCACCTTAGTCTCCAACCTCGACTCTCTGCGACAGTTCTTCTGCATCCCAGCCTCCAACCTCTGCTCTCTGTAACAGTCATTCTGTCCCGCAGTCTCCAACCAGTGCTCTCTGTAAGGGTTTTTCTGCGCCCCAGTCTCCAACCTCTGCTCTCTGTAACAATCCTTCTGCATCCCAGTCTCCAACCTCTGCTCTCTGCAATGATCCTTTTGCACCCCAGTCTCCAACCTCTGCTCTCTGCAAAAGTCTTTCTGCACCCCAGTCTTCAACATCTGCTCCCTGCAACAGTCCTTCTGAACCTCAGTCTGATATCTCTGCTCTCTTCAACGATCATTGTGCACCCCAGTCTCCCATCTCTTCTTTCTGTAAAAGTCCTTCTGCACCTCAGCCTCCTAAATCTGCTCTCTGTAACAGTGATTCTGCACCCCAGCCTCCAACCTCTGATCTCTGTAAGATCCTTTCGAACCCCATTTTCCAAATCTGCTCTCTGTAACATTCCTTCTGCTCCCCAGAATCCAACATCTGCTCTCTCTAACAGACCTTCTGCTCCCCAGTCTCCAACCTCTGTTCTCTGTAACAGTCCTTCTGCTCTGCAATCTCCAAACTCTGCTCTGTGTAACAGTCCTTCTGCACCTCAGTCTGAAAACTCTGATCTCTGTAACGGTCCTTCTGCACCCCAGTCTCCAACCTCTCCTTTCTGTATCATTCCTTGTGCACCACAGTTTCCAAACTCTGCTCTCTGTAACATTCCTTCTGCACCTTAGTCTCCAACCTCGACTCTCTGCGACAGTTCTTCTGCATCCCAGTCTCCAACCTCTGCTCTCTGCAACAGTCTTTCTGCAACCCAGTCTTCAATATCTGCTCTCTGCAAAAGTCCTTCTGCACCCCAGTCTGAAAACTGTGTTCACTGCAGCGATCATTCTGCACCCCAGTCTCCAAACTCTGCTCTCTGTAACAGTCCTTCTGCACCTCAGTCTACAAACTCTGCTCTCAGCAACAGTCCTTCTGCACCTAAGTCTCCAAACTCTGCCTTTGTAAAAGTCCTACTGAAAGGCAGTCTCGAACCTTTACTTTCTGCAACAGTGCTTCTGCACCAAAATCTCAAACCTGTGCTCTAGGCAACAGTCCTTCTACACCTCATGTCCAAACTCTGCTCTCTGTTACAGGCCGTCTGAACCCCAGTCTCCAACCTCTGCTCTCTGCAACAGTCCTTCTGCACCCCAGTCTTCAAACTCTGCTCTCTGTAAGATGCTTCTGCACCCCTGTATCCAACCTCTGCTCTCTGCAGCAGTCTTTTTGCACCCCAGGCTCCAAACTCTTCTCTCTACAAGAGTCCTTCTGCACACTGGTTACCAATATCTGCTCTCTCCAACAGTCCTTCTGCACCCCAGTCTCCAATATCTGCTGTCTGCAACAGTTCTTCTGCACCTTAGTCTGAATACTCTACTCTCTGCAACGACCCTTCTGCACCCCAGTCTTCTACCTCGGCTCTCTGTAACAGTCCTTCTGCACCTCAGTCTCCCAACTCTGCTCTCTGTAAGATCCTTCTTCAATCCAGTCTTTAAACTCTGCACTTTATACCTGTCCTTCTGCACAACAGTCTCCAACTTCTGCTCTCTGTAATAGGACTTCTGCAACCCAGTCTCCAACTTCTGCTCTCTGTAACAGGCCTTCTGCACCCCAGTCTCCAACATCTGCTCTCTGCAACAGTTCTTCTGCACCTTAGTCTGAATACTCTACTCTCTGCAACGACCCTTCTGCACCCCAGTCTTCTACCTCGACTCTCTGTAACAGTCTTTCTGCACCTCAGTCTCCCAACTCTGCTCTCTGTAAGATCCTTCTTCAATCCAGTCTTTAAACTCTGCACTTTATACTTGTCCTTCTGCACAACAGTCTCCAACTTCTGCTCTCTGTAATAGGACTTCTGCAACCCAGTCTCCAACTTCTGCTCTCTGTAACAGGCCTTCTGCACGCCAGTATCATATCTCTTCTATCTGCAACGATTCTTCTCCACCACAGTCTGTAATATCTGCTCTCTGCAACAGTCCTTTTGAACCCCAGTCTCCAAACTCTGCTCTCTGTAAGATCCAACTGAACCCCAGTCTCCAACCTATGCTCTCTGTAACAGTCCTTCTGCACCCAAGTCTCCAAACTCTGTTCTCTGTAACAGTCCTTCTGCACCTCAGTCTCCAAACTCTGCTCTATGTAAAAGTCCTTCTGAACCCCAGTCTTCAACATCTGCTCTCTGCAACAGTCCTTCTGCACTCCACTCTCCAACCTCTGTTCTCTGCAATGATCCTAATGCACCCCAGTCTCCAACCTCTGATCTCTGCAACAGTCCTTCTACACCACAGTCTCCAACCTCTGCTCTCTGTAAGATCCTTCTGCACTCTAGTATCCAAACTCTGCTCTCACAGCAGTCTTTCTGAACCCCAATCTTCAACCTCTTCTCTCTAGAAGAGTCCTTCTGCACACTGGTTACCAACATCTGCTCTCTGCAACAGTCTTTCTGCATCCCAGTCTCCAACATCTGCTCTCTGCAACAGTTCTTCTGCACCTCAGTCTGAATACTCTACCCTTCTGCACCCCAGTCTCCTACCTCGGCTCTCTGTAACAGTCCTTCTACACCTCAGTCTCCAAATTCTGCTATCTGTAAGATCCTTCTTCAATCCAGTCTTTAAACTCTGCACTTTATTCCTGTCCTTCTGCACAACAGTCTCCAACTTCTGCTCTCTGTAATAGGACTTCTGCAACCCAGTCTCCAACTTTTGCTCTCTGTAACAGGCCTTCTGCACCCCAGTCTCACACCTCTTCTATCTGCAACGATTCTTCTCCACCCCAGTCTCCAATATCTGCTCTCTGCAAAAGTCCTTCTGAACCCCAGTCTCCAAACTCTGCTCTCTGTAAGATCCAACTGAACCCCAGTCTCTAACCTATGCTCTTTGTAACATTCCTTCTGTACCCAAGTCTCCAAACTCTGTTCTCTGTAGCAGTCCTTCTGCACCTCAGTCTTCAAACTCTGCTCTATGTAACAGTCCTTCTGCACCCCAGCCTCTAAAATCTGCTTTTCTGCAAAAATCCTTCTGAACCCCAGTCTTCAACATCTGCTCTCTGCAACAGTCCTTCTGCACCCCAGTCTCCAAACTCTGCTCTCTGCAACGATCCTTTTTGACCCCAGTCTCCAACCTCTGCTCTCTGCAACAGTCCTTCTACACCACAGTCTCCAACCTCTGCTCTCTGTAAGATCCTTCTGCACTCTAGTATCCAAACTCTGCTCTCTGTAACATTCTTTCTACACCCCAGAATCCAAATTCTGTCCGCTTCAACAGTCCTTCTGCTCCCAGTCTCCGAGAGCTGCTGTCTGTAACAGTCCTTCTGTACCGCAGTCTTTAACCTCTGCTCTTTGTAACAGTCGTTCTACACCTAGGTTTCCAACTTCTGCTTTCTGTATCAGTCGGCCTGAACCCCAGTCTCCAAAATCTGTTCTCTGTATCTATCCTTTTTCACCTCAGTCTCCATCCTAGGCTCTATGTAAGAGTCCTTCTACACCCCAGTCTCCAACCTCTTCTTTCAATAACAGTCCTATACCGCAGTCTCCAAACTCTGCTCTCTGTAACTGTCCTTCTGCACCCCAATTACCAAACTCTACTTTCTGTAACATTCCTTCTGCACCTGAGTCTCCAAACTCTGCTCTCTGTAACAGTCATTCTACACCCCAGTCTCCAAACACTGTTCTCTGTAAAAGTCCACCTGCACCTCAGTCTCAAACCTCTGCTCTCTGCAAGATCTTATACCAACCCAGTCTCAAAACACTGCTCTCTATAACAGTCTTTCTGCACCCCAGTGTCCAACCTCTCTTCTCTGTAACAGGCTTTCTGCACGCCAGTCTCCAAGCTCTGCTCTATGCAAGGATCATTCTACACCCCTGTCTCTATCCTCTACTCTCTGCAATGATCCTACTGCACCCCAGTCACCAACCTCTCATCTCTGAAACATTCCTTCTGCACCTCAGTATCCAACTTCTGCTCTCTGAAAGATCATTCTGCACCCCTGTCTCCAAGCTCTGCTCCTTGCCATGATCTTTCTGCACCCCATTCTCCAACTTCTGCTCTATGTAACAGGACTCTGCACCTCAGTCTCCAATCTCTGCTCTCTGCAACAGTTCTTCTGCACCCCAATCTCCAAACTCTGCTCTCTGCAACAGTCCTTCTATACTGCAGTATCCAACCTCTGCTCTCTTTAACGGTCTTTCTGCACCCCAGACTCCAATCTCTGTAAAAGTCCTTCTGCACCTCAGTCTCCAAACTCTTTTTTCTGTAAGATCTTTCTGAAACCCAGTCTCTAACGTCTGCTCTCTGCAACAGTCCTTCTGCACCCCAGTCTCCAAACTCTAATCTCTGCAACTGTCCTTCATTACTGCAGTCTCCAACATTTGCTCTTTGTAACTGTCTTTCTGCACCCCAGACTCCAATCTCTGCTTTCTGTATCAGTCTTGCTTCACCCAGTCTCCAACTTCTGCTCTCTCTAAGAGTCCTTTTGCCCCAAAGACTCCAACCTCTGCTCTCTGCAAAAGTCCTTATGCACTCCATTCTCCAACCTCTGCTCTCAGCATATGTCCTTCTGCACCCCAGTCTCCATCTCTGCTTGCTGCAACAGTACTTCTGCACCACAGTCCCCAACGTCTGCTCTCTGTAAGATCCTTCTGCACCCCAGTTTCCAAACTCTGGTCTCTGTAACATACCTTTCCAATGCAGTCTTTAACCTCTGCTTTCTGCAAGTGTCCTGTGGCACCCTAGTCTCCAACCTCTGTCCTCTGCAACAGTCCTTCTGCTAACCAGTCGTTAACATCTGCTCTTTGTAACAGTTTTTCAGTACCGCAGTCTCCAACCTCTGCTCTACATAACTTATCCTTCTTCACCCCAGTCTCCAAACTCTACTTTCTGTATCAGTCCTTCTGAACCCCACTCTAAAACCTCTGCTCTTTGTATCTATCCTTCTGCACCTCAGACTCCAACCTGTGCTCTCTGTAACATTCATTCTGCACCCGAGTCTCCAAGCTCTGCTCTCAGTAATAGTTTTTCTATAACGAAGTCTCCAAACTCTGGTTTCTGTAACTATCCTTCTGCACCCCAATTTCCAAACTCTGCTTTCTATAACAGTGCTTCTGCACCTAAGTCTCCAAACTCTGCTCTCTGTAACAGTCCTTCTACACCTCAGTCTCCAACCTCTACTCTCTGTAACAGTCCTTCTGCACCTCAGTCTGACACTTCTGCTCTCTGCACGATCCTTCTGCACCCCAGTCTCCGACCACTGCTCTCTGTAACAGTCCATCTGCACCTCAGTCCCCAACCTCTGCTCTCTGTAAGATTCTTCAGCAACCCAGTCTCCAAACTCTGCTCTTCGTAACAGGCCTTCTTCACGCCAGTCTCCAAACTCTGCTCTCTGTAGCAGGCCTTCTGCACTCCAGTCTCCAACTGCTGCTCACTGCAACAATCCTTCTGCACCCCTGTTTCCAACCACTGCTCTCTGCAATGATCCTACTGCACCCCAGTCTCCAACCTCTGATCTCTGAAACAGTCCTTTTGCACCTCAGTCTCCAACCTCTGCTCTCTTTAAGATCCTTCTTTACCCCTGTATCCAAACTCTGATCTCTGTAACAGTTCTTCTGCATCTGAGTCTCCAAACTCTGCTCTCTGTAACAGGACTTCCGCACCTCAGTCTCCTACCTCTGCTCGCTACAACAGTCCTTCTGCACCCCAGTCTCCATCCTCTGCTCTCTACAACAGTCCTTCTGCACCCTAATTACAAACATCTGCTCTCTGCAACAGACCTTCCGCACCCCAGTCTCCAACCTCTGCTCTCTGCAACAGTTCTTCTGCACCTCAGTCTGAAAACTCTAATCTCTGCAACGAACCTTCTGCACCCCAGTCTCCTACCTCTGCTCTCTGTAACAGTCCTTCTGCACCTCAGTCTCCCAACTCTGCTCCCTCTTTATGATCTTTCTGCAGCATAGTCTTTGAACTCTGCACTCTGTAACAGTCCTTCTGCAAAACAGTTTCCAAGCTCTGCTCTCTTTAACAGGACTTCTGCACCCCAGTCTTCAAACTCTGCTCTCTGAAACAGACCTTCTGTATCGCAGTCTCCTACCTGTGCTCTCTGTAACACTCCTTTGCTCCCCAGTCTCCAACCTCTGCTTTCTGTATCAGTCCTTCTGCACCACAGTCTCAAAACTCTTCTCTCTGTAACAGTCCTTGTGCACCTCAGTCTCCAACCTCTGGACTCTGCAAAAGTCTTTCTGCACCCCAGTATACAAATTCTGCTCTCTGCAATAGTCCTTCTGCACCCAAGTCTCCAACATATGCTCTCTGCAACAGTTCTTCTCCACGCCAGTCTTCAACCTTTTCTCTCAGTAACAGTCTTTCTGTACTGTACTCTCCAAGCTGTGCTCTTTTTAATGGCCTTTCTGCACCAAAGTCTCCAAACTATGCTCTGTGTATCAGTCCTTCTGCACGCCAGTCTTCAATATCTGCTCTCTGTAACAGTCCTGTTGCACATAAGTCTCCAACCTCTGCTTTCTGCAACAGTCCTTCTACACCCCAGTCTCCAAACTCTGCTCTAAGCAACAGTCCTTCTACACTGCAGTCTCCAAACTCTGATCTCTTTAACAGTCTTTCTGAACCCCAGTCTCCAACTTCTGTTCTCTGTAACAATTTTTCTGCACCTCAGTCCCCAAACTCTGCTCTCTGCAATCGTCCTTCTGCACCCAATTCTCAAACTTTTCCTCTCTGTAACTATCATTTTGCACCCAAGTCTCCAACCTCTGTTCTCTGCAACGATTCTTTTACCACCCAGTCTCCAACATCAGCTCTCTGCAAAAGTCTTTCTGCACCCCAGTCTCCAACATCTGCTTTCTGAAACAGTCCTTCTTCACCTCAGTCTGAAAACTCTGCTCTGTGCAACAATCCTCCTGCACCCAAGTCTACAAACTCTGCTTTCTGTAACAGTCCTTCTTCATCTCACGTCTCAACAGTCCTTCTGTACTGCAGTCTCCAAACTCTGCTCTCTGCAACGGTCCTTCTGCACCCCATACTCCAAACTTTGTTGTCTGCAAGAGTCCTTAAGCACCTCAGTCTCCAAAATCTGCTCCCTGCAACAATTATTCTGCAACTTAGTCTCCAAAATCTGCTCTCTGCAACAGTTCTTCTGCACCCAGTATCTAACTTCTACTCTCTGAAACAGTCCTTCTCCACCCCAGGCTCCAAACTCTGCTCTCTGTAAGGATACTTCTGCACCCCAGTTTCCAACTTCTACTTTTTGCATCAGTTCTTCTGCACCCCGGTCTTCAACCTCTGCTCTCTGTAACAGTACTTCTGTACCTCAGTCTCCAAACTCTGCTCTCTGCAAAAGTTTTTCTGCACCCAAGTCTCCAACATCTGCTTCCTGCAAAAGTCCTTCTACACCCAGTCTCCAACCTCTGCTATCTGCGACAGTCCTTCTGCACCCCAGTCTCCAAACTCTGCTCTCTGTAACAATCTTTCTGTACCTCAGTCTCCAACCTCTACTCTCTGTAACAGTCCTTCTACATCTCAGTCTCCAAACTCTGCTCTCGTCAACAGTCCTAAAGAACCGCTGTCTCAAATTCTTGTCTCTGCAACAGTCCTTCTACACCCCAGTCTTCAACCTCTGCAATCTGCAACAGTCCTTCTGCACCTAATTCTCCAACCTCTGCTCTCTGCAACGAACCTTCTTCACCCCAGTCTCCAACATCTGCTCTCTGCAACTGTCCTTCTGCACCTCAGTCTGAAAACTCTGCTCTCTGCAATGATCCTACTTCACCTCAGTTCCCAAACTCTGATCTCTGCAATGGTCCTTCTGAACCCCAGTATCCAACCTCTGCTCTCTGTAGCAATCCTTCTAGACCCCAGTCTCCAACATCTGCTCTCTGAAAAAGTCCTTCTGCACCACAGTCTTCAACATCTGCTCTCTGCAACAGTCGTTCTGCACCTCAGTCTAAAAACTCTGCTCTCTTAAACGATCCTTGTGCACCCCAGTCTCCAACTTGTGCATTCTGAAACAGTCCTTCTCCACCCCAGTCTCCAACCTCTGCTCTCTGTAACAGTCCTCCTGTAGTGTAGTCTCCAAAATCTGCTCTCTGTAACGGTCTTTCTGCACCCCAGTCTCTAACCTCTGCTTTCTGTATCAGTCCATCTGCACCCCAGTCTCCAACCTCTGCTCTCTGTAACAGTTCTTCTGCACCTCAGTCTCCAAACTCTGCTGTCTGCAACAGTCCTTTTGCACCAAAGTCTCAAATCTCTTCTCGGTGCAACAGTCCTTCTGCACCCCTTTTCCAATTCTGTTATCTGTAACAGTCCTTCTGCACACCAGTCTCAATACTCAGCTCTCCACAACGATTCTTCTGCACCCCAGTCTCCAATCTCTGCTCTTTGTAACAGTCCTTCTGCACCCCAGTCTCCAAACTCTGCTCTCTGCAACGAACCTTCTGGATCCCAATCTCCAAAGTCTGGTCTCTGCAACAGTCCTTGTGCACCACAGTCTCCAACCTCTGCTTTCTGTAAGATCCTTCTGCACTCCAGTTTCCAAACTCTGTTGTCCGTAATATTTCTTCTTCACCCCAGTCTCCAACTTCTGTCCTCTGCAACAGTCCTTCTGCTCCCGTCTCCGAGATCTGCTCTCTCTAACAGACATTATGTACCGCAGTTTCCAACCTCTGCTCTGTGTAACGGTCCTTCTACAACCCAGTCTCCAACCCCTGCTTTTTTTTTTATTGTTGGTCGTTCAAAACATTACACAGTTCTTAATACATCATCTTTCACAGTTTGATTCAAGTGGGTTATGAGCTCCCAACTTTACCCCGTATACAGATTGCTGTATCACATCAGTTACCCTTCCATTGATTGACATATTGCTTTTCTAGTGTCTGATGTATTCTGCTGTCAGTCCTATTCTCTACTATCCCCCCTCCTCTCCCCTCCCCTCCCCTTTTCTCTCTCTACCTTTTCTACTGTAAATCATTTCTTCCATTTGTATTATCTTGTCTTACCCCTCCTTTCCTCTTATATATCATTCTCACTCCCTTTCCCTCCCACCTCTCATCCCTGTTTAATGTAAATCTTCTTCTCAAGCTCTTCGTCCCTACCCTGTCCTTGTTTACTCCCCTTATATCAAAAGGGTAATTTGGTACTTTTTTTTAACAATTGACTAGCTTCACTTAGCATAATCTGCTCTAATGCCATCCATTTCCCTCCAAATTCTATGATTTTGTCGTTTCTTAATGCGGAGTAATACTCCATTTTGTATAAATGCCACATTTTTTATATCCATTCATCTATTGAAGGGCATCTAGGTTGGTTCCACAGTCTTGCTATCGTGAATTGTGCTGCTATGAACATCGATGCAGCAGTGTCCCTGTAGCATGCTCTTTTTAAGTCCTTAGGGAATAGACCAAGAAGGGGAATAGCTGGGTCAAATGGTGGTTCCATTTACAGCTTTCCAAGAAATCTCCATACTGCTTTCCAAATTGGCTGCACCAATTTGCAGTCCCACCAGCAATGAACAAGAGTGCCCTTTTCCCCGCATCCTCTCCAGCACTTATTGTTGTTTGACTTCCTAATGGCTGCCAATCTTACTGGAGTGAGATGGTATCTTAGGGTAGTTTTGATTTGCATTTCTCTGACTGCTAGCGATGGTGAGCATTTCTTCATGTACTTATTGATTGATTGTATGTCCTCCTCTGAGAAGTGTCTGTTCAGGTCCTTGGCCCATTTATTGATTGGGTTATTTGTTATCTTATTGTCTAATTTTTTGAGTTCTTTGTATATTCTGGTTATTAGGGCTCTATCTGAAGTGTGTGGATTAAAGATTTGTTCCAGGATGTAGGCTCCCTATTTATCTCTTTTATTGTTTCTTTTGCTGAGAAAAAAACTTTTTAGTTTGAGTAAGTCCCATTTGTTGATTCTAGTTGTTAACTCTTGCGCTATGGGTGTCCTATTGAGGAATTTGGGGCCAGATCCCACAGTATGTAGATCAAAGTGAACTGATTTAAAAGGAGCTTGATATTAAATCAGAGACAACCTCTGATTTTTTGAATCAGTCTGTCTGAACCCAGTCTCCAACCTCTGCTCTTTGTAACTATCCTTCTGCAACTCAGTCTCCAACCTGTGCTTTCTGTAAGAGTCCTTCTGAACCCCAGTCTCCACCTCTGCTCTCTGTAACAGTCTTTCTGCACACCAATTTCCAATCTCTGCTTTCTGTAACAGTCTTTCTGCACGTCAGTCTCCAACATCTGCTCTCTGTAAGTTTCTTCAGCAAACCAGTCTCCAAATTCTGCTCTCTGTAACAGTCCTTCTGCACCCCAGTCTCCAAACTCTGATATCTGTAACAGTCCTTCTGCACCTCATTCTCCAACCTCTTCTCGCTGCAACAGTCTTTCTGCTCCCCAGTCTCGGAGATCTGCTCTCTGTAACAGTCCTTCTGTACCGCAGTGTCCAACCTCTGCTCTCAGTTTCGGTTCTTCAACACCACAAACTCTGCTTTAGGTATCAGCCTGTCCGAACCCCAGTATCCAACCTCTGTTCTCTGTGTCCATGCTTCTGCACCTCAGTCTCCAACTTGTGCTCTCTGTAAGAGTCCTTCTGCATCCCAGTCTCAAAACTCTGCTCTAGGTAACAGTCCTAAACCACAGTCTCCAAACTCTTCTCACTTTAACGGTACATCTGTACCCCAATTTCCAACGTCTGCTTCCTGTAACAGTTCTTCTGCACCTCAGTCTCCAAACTCTGCTCTCTGCAACAGACCGTCTACACCCCAGTCTCCAACATCTGGTCTCTGCAACAGTCATTCTGCATTACACTGTGAAAACTCTGCTGTCTGCAACGAACCTCCTGCACCCCAGTCTCCTACCTCAAGTGTCTGTTACAATCATTCTGCACCTCAGTCTCCAACCTCTGCTCTCTGTAAGATTCATCTGAACCCCAGTCTCTTACCTCTGCTCTTTTTAACAGTACTTCTTCAGCTCTGTCTCCAACTTCTTCTCTCTGCAACAGTTTTTCTGCACCCCAGTCTCCAACATCTTCTCTCTGTAACAGTTCTTCTGCACCTCAGTCTCCAAACTCTGCGATCTGCAACAGCCTTCTGCACCCAAGTATGCAAACTCTGCTCTCTGCAACGATCTTTCTGGACCCCAGTCTCCAACGTCTGCTCTCTACAACAGTCCTCCTGCACAACAGTCTCCAACCTGTGTTCTCTGTAAGATCTTTCTGCACTCCAGTTTCCAAACTCTGCTCTCTAACATTCCTTCCCCACCCCAGTCGCCAACCTCTGCTTTCTGCAAGGGTCCTGCGGGACGCCTGTATCCAAACTTTGTCCTGTGCAGCAGTCCTTCTGCTCCCCAGTCTCCAGTATCTGCTCTCTGTAACAATCCTTCTTTACCGCAGTCACCAAACTCTGCTCTCTGTAAATGTCCTTCTGCACCCCAGTCTCCAAACTCTACTCTCTGTAACAGTCCTTCTGCACCCCAGTCTCAAGCCTATACTCTCTGTAACAATCCTTCTGCACATTAGTGTTTAACATCTGCTCTCAGCAACAGTCCTTTTGCACCCCAGTCTCCAACTTCTGTTTACTGCAACAATCCATCTGCACCACAGTCTGCAACATATGCTCTCTGTAACAGTCCTTCTGTACTGCAGCCTCCAACCTCTGCTCTTTGTAACGGTCCTTGTGGACCCCAGTCTCTCACCTTTGCTTTCGGTATCAGTCCTCCTGCACCCCAGTCTCCAACCTCTGCTCTCTGTAACATTCCTTCTGCACCTCAGTCTAAATCTCTGCTCTCTGTATCAGTCCTTCTTCACCCCTAATTCAAAACTCTGCTCTCTTAAACAGTTCTTCTTCACCTCAGTCTTCAACAACTGCTTTCTGCAACAGTCCTTCTAAACACCAGTCTCCAAACTCTGCTCTCTGGGACAGTCCTTCTATACCCCTGTCTCCATAATATGCTCTCTGCAATTATACTTCTGCACCCCATTCTCGAACGTCTGCTCTGCAACAATCTCTCTGCAACCCAGTCTCCAAACTCTGCTCTCTATAAGATCCTTCTGTACCCAAGTTTCCAAACTCTGCTCTCTGTAACATTTCTTCTGCACCCCAGTCTCCAACATCTGATCTCTGCAATGGTCCCTCTGCACACCAGTCTTCAACCTTATTGTCAACAACACTTCTTCTGTACCGCAGTCTTTAACCTCTGTTCTCTGTTAGGGTCCTTCTTGACCCCAGTCTCAAAACTCTGCTTTCTATATCAGTGCTTCTGAACCACAGTATCCAAACTCTGCTCGTTGTATCAGTCCGTGTGCACCTCACTCTGCAACCTCTGCTTTCTGCAACAATTCTTCTGCACCCCAGTCTTCAACCTCTGCTCTCTGTAACAGTCCTTCTGTACTGTAGTCTCCAACCTCTGCTCTCTGTAACGGTCCTTCTGCACCCGAGTCTTCAAACTCTGCATTATGTATCAATCATTCTGCACCCGAGTCTCCAAATTCTGCTCTTTGTAACAGTGGTTCTGCACTTCCGACTCCAAATACTGTTCTCTGCAACAGTCCTACTGCGCCACAACCTCCATCCTCTGCTCTCTGCAACAGTCCTTATGCACCTCAGTGTCCAAACTCAGCTCTCTGTAAGATCTTTCTGAAACCCTGTCTCCAACCTCTGCTTTCTCCAATGGTACTTCTGCACCCCAGTCTTCAAACTCTGATCTCTACAATAGTTATTTAGCACCCCAATCTAAATCATCTGCTCTCTGTAACAGTCCTTCTGTACCCCAGTCTCCAAACTCTGTTCTCTGTAACGGTTTTCCTGCACCACATTGTCCAACCTCGGCTTTCTGTATCAGTCCTTTTGCACCACATTCTGGAAACTCTGCTGTCTGTATCACTCCTTCTACACCTCAGTCTGCAACCTCTGCTCTCTGCAATAGTCTATATGCACCCCAGTCTCTAAATTCTGCTCTCTGTCCCATTCCTTCTGTACCCCAGTCACCAACATCTGCTGTCTGCAACAGTCCTTCTCCAACCCAGTCTCCAAACTCTGCTCTCTGCAACAATCCTTCTACACCCCAGTATCCAACCTCTGCTTTCTGTATCACTCATTCTGCACCACAGTTTTCAAACTCTGCTCTCTGTAACAGTTCTTCTGCACCTCACTCTGCAGCCTCTTCTCTCTGCAACAATCACTCTGCACCCTAGTCTTCAACCTCTGCTCTCTGTAACAGTCCTTCTGTACTGCAGTGTCCAATCTCTTCTCTCTGTAACAGTCCTTCTGCACCCGAGTCTCCAAACTCTGTGTTATGTATCATTCATTCTGCACACTAGTCTCCAACCTCTGCTCTCTATAACAGTCCTTCTGCAACTCAGACTCCAACCTCTGTTCTCTGCAAAAGTACTTCTGCGCCCCTATCTCCAACCTCTGCTCTTTGCAACAGTCCTTCTGCACCTCAGTGTCCAAACTCTCCTCTCTGTAGGATCCTTCTGAAACCCGATCTCCAAACTCTGCTTTCTGCAATGGTCCTTCTGCACTTCAGACTCCAACCTCTGTTCTCTGAAACAGTCCTTCTACACCCCAGTCTCCATAATCTACTCGCACCAATGATCCTTCTGCACCCAAGTCTCCAACCTCTGCTCTCTTAACAGTCCTTCTTCACCTCAGTCTCCAAACTCAGCTTTCTGCAACCGTCCTTCTGCACCCCAGTCTCCAAACTCTGCTCTCTACCACGATTTTTCTGCACCCTAGTCTCAAAACTCTGCTCGCTGCAACAGTCCGTCTGAACCCCAGTCTCTAACATCTGCTCTCTGCAACAGTTCTTCTGTACCTCAGTCTGAAAACTCTGTTCTCTGCAACGATCCTTCTGCACCACAGTCTCCAACCTCTGTTCTCTGTAACAGTCCTGCTGTACCAGAGTCTCTAAGCTCTGCTCTCTGTAATATCCTTCTGCAACCCTGTCTCCAAACTCTGCTGTCTGTAACAGTCCTACTGCACCCCAGTCTCCAACCTCAGTTCTTTGTAACAGGCCTTTTGGACCCCATTATCTAACGTTTGCTCTCTGAAACAGTCCTTCTGCACCCGAGTCTCCAAACTCTGCTTTCTGTATCAGTCTATCTGCACCCCAATCTACAACCTCTGCTCTCTGTAACAGTACTTCTGCATCTCATTCTACAAACTCTGCTCTCTACAACAGTCCTTCTGCAAACCAGTCTACAACATCTGCTCTCCGTAACAGTCCTTCTGCACCAAAGTCTCCAAACTCTGCCTCTGTAACAGTCCTAGAGCAAGACAGTCTTCAACCTCTACTCTCTGCACCAGTCCTTTTCACCCAAATATCAACCCTGTGCTCTCTGCAACAGTCCTGCTATGCCCCATCTCCAGAATCTGCTCTCTGCAGCAGTCTCTATGAGTCCAAGTCTCCAACGTCTCTTCTCTGTAACAATCCTTCTGCACCTCAGACTCCAACCTCTGCTCTCTACAACAGTCCTTCTGCACCTCGGTCTCTACTCTTTGTAAAAGTACTTCTGCACCCCTTCTCCAAACTCTGCTCTTCGTAACAGGCCTTGTGCACCCCAGTCTTCGACCTCTGTTCTCTATAACGATCCTTCTGCACCCCAGTCTCCAACATCTGCTCTCTGTAACAGTCTTTCTGCACCTCAGTCTCTAACCTCTGCTCTCTGCAACAGTCCTTCTGCACTCCAGTCGCCAACCTCTGCTCTCTGCAACAGTCGTTCTGCACCCCAGTCTTAAACATGTGCTCTCTGCAAAAGTCCTTCTGCACCTCAGTCTGAAAACTCTGGTCTCTGCAATTATCCTTCTGCACCCTAGTCTCCAACCTCTGCTCTCTGTAACATCCCTGCTGCACCTTGGTCTCCAACCTCTGCTCTCTGTAAGATTCTTGTGCAACCTTGTCTAAAAACTCTGCTCTCTGTAACAGTTCTTCTGCACCCTAGTCTCTGACCTCTGCTCTCTGTAACAGGTTTTGCACGCCAATCTCCAACCTCTACTCTGTGTAACAGTCCTTTTGCACCTCAGTCTCCAATCTCTGCTCTAAGCAATGATTCATCTGCATCTCAGTCTCCAAACTCTACTCTCTGTAACAGTCCTTCTGCTCCCCAGTCTCTAACATCTGCTGTCTGCACAGATCCTACTTCACCCCAGTCTGCAACTTCTGCTCCCTGCAACAGACCTTCTGAACCCCAGTCTCCAACCTCTGCTCTCTGCAACGATCCTTCTGCACCCCAGTCTCCAACATCTGCTCTATCCAAAAGTCCTTCTGCACCCCTGTATCCAACCTCTGCTCTGTGTAATATCCTTCTGCACCACAGTTTCAAAACTCTGCTCCCAGTAACATTCCTTCTCTACCCCAGTCTCCAACTTCTTCTTTCTGCAGCGGTACTGCTGCACCTGAGTCTCCAACCTGTGTTCTCAGTAACAGTCCTTCTTATCCCCATCTCCAACCTCTTCTCTATAACAGTCCTTCTGCACCTCAGTCTCCAACATCTGCTCTCTGCAACAGTACGTCTGCACCCCTGTCTCATACCTCTGCTCTCTGTAAGATCCTTCTGCACCCTAGTCTCCAAACTCTGCTCTGGGTAACAGTCCTTCTGCACCTCAGTCTCCAACATGTGCTCTCTGCAACAGTCCTTCTACATCCAATTCTCTAACCTCTGTTCTCTGCAACAGTCCTTCTGAACCACAGTTTCCAACATCTGCTCTCTGGAACAGTCCTTCTGTACCCTAGTCTCCAACGTATGCTCACTGTAACAGTCCTTCTGTACTATAGTCTCCAAACGCTGCTCTCTCTAAAGGTCCTTCTGCAACACAGTCTCCAACCTCTGATCTCTGTATCAGTACTTCTGCACCCCAGTCTCCAACCTCTGCTCTCTGCAACAGTCAATCTCCACCACAGTCTCCAACCTCTGCTCTCTGTAAGAGGCCTCCTGTACTGCGGTTTTTAAAGTCTGCTCTCTGTAATTTTTCTTCTTCACCACAGTCTCCAAACTCTTCTTTCTGTATCAGTCCTTCTGCACCCCAGTCTCCAACCAGTGATCTCTGTAACAGTCCTTCTTCATCTCAGTCTCCAAACTCTGCTTCTGCAACATTTCTTCTGCACCCAAGTCTCCAAACTCTGCTCCCTCCAACAGTCCTTCTAAACCACAGTCTCCAACCTCTGCTTTCTTCAATAGTCCTTCTCCACCCCAGTCTCCAAAATCTGCTCTCTGTAACAATCCTTCTGCACCTCAGTCTCCAACCTCTGCTCTGTGTAAGATCTTTCAGCAACCCAGTCTGCAAACTCTTCCCTCTGTAACAGTCCTTCTGCACCCATTCTCCAAAACTTTCTCCCTGTAACAGGCATTCTGCACCCCAGTCTCCAACCTCTGTTCTCTGTAACAGTCCTTCTGCACCCCAGTCTCAAACCTCTGCTCTCTACAACGATCATTCTTCACCCCAGTCTCCAACGTCTGCTCCCTGCAACAGTCCTTCTGCACCCAAGACTCCAAAAACTTCTCTCTGTAAGATTCTTAAGCACCCCAGTATCCCACCTCTGCTCTCTATAACAGTCGTTCTGCACCCCATGCTCAAAACTCTGCTCTCCGTAACAGTTTTTCTATACAGCAGTCTCCAAATTCTGGTCTGTGTAACGGTCCTTCTGCACTCCAATTTTCAACCTCTGTTTTCTGTAACAGTCTTTCTGCACCTCAATCCCAAAACTCTGCTCTCTGTAGCAGGCCTTCCGCACCCCAGTCTTAAAAATCTGCTCTCTCCAACGATTTATCTGCACCCCAGTCTCCAACCTCTGATCTCTGCAACAGTCCTTCTGCACCTCAGTCTCCAAATTCTGCTCTCTGTAAGATCCATCTGAACCCCAGTCTCCAATGTCTTCTCTCTGCAACAGTCCTGCTGCACCACAGTCTCCAAACTCTGCTCTCTTTACCAGTTCTTCAGCACCCCATTTTCCAAACTCTGCTCTCTGTAACAGTCTTTCTGCACCTCAGTCTCCAACCTCTGCTCTCTGCAACAGTCCTCTTTACTCCAGTCTCCAACCTCTGCTCTCTGCAACAGTCCTTCTTCACTCCAGTCTCAAAACTCTGCTCTCTGCTACGATCCTTCTTGACCCCAGTCTTTAACCTCTCCTTCTGCACCACAGTCTCCAAACTCTGCTCTCTGTAACATTCCTTCTCCAACCCAGTCTTTAACCTCTGTTTTCTGCAAGTGTCCTGGGGCACCCCAGTCTTCAAACTCTGTCCTCTGCAACAGTCCTTCTGCTCCCCAGTCTCCAACATCTGCTCTCCGTAACGGGCGTTCTGCACCCCAGTCTTCAAACTCTGCTTTCTGTATCAGTCTTTCTGAACCTCAGTCTCAAACCTCTGCTCTCTGTATCTATCCTTCTGCACCTCAGTCTCCAACCTATGCTCTCAGTAACAGTTTTTCTATACCGCAGTCTCCAAACTCTGGTCTCAGTAAGTGTCCTTCTGCACCCCGATTTCCAAGCTCTGCTTTATGTAACAGTCCTTCTGCACCTCAGTCTCCAAACTCTGCTCTTTATAACAGTCTTTCTACACCTCAGTCTCCAACCTCTGCTATGTGTAACAGTCCATCTTCACCCCAGTTTCCAACCTCTGCTCTCTGTAAGGTTCTTCAGCATCCCAGTCTCCAAACTCTGCTCTCTATAACAGTTCTTCTGCACCCCAGTCTCTAACCTCTCCTCTCTGTAACAGGCCTTCTGCACGCAAGTCTCCAAACTCTTCTCTCTGTAGCAGGCCTTCTGCACCCCAGTCTCCAACATCTGCTCTCTACAATGATCCTACTGCAACCCAGTCTCCTACATCTGATCTCTGCAACAGTCCTTCTGCACCTCAGTCTCCAAATTCTGCTCTCTGTAAGATCCTTAAGCACCCCAGTATCTAACCTCTGCTCTCTGTAACAGTCTTTATTCTTCCGAGGCTCCAACCTCTACTCTCTGTAACAGGACTTCTGCAAGTCAGTCTCCAACATCTGCTCTCCACAACAGTCCTTCTGCACCCTAGTTACCAACATCTGCTCTCCACAACAGTCCTTCTGCACCCTAATTACCAACATCTGCTCTCTGCCACGACCCTTCTACACCCCAGTCTCCTACCTGTGCTCTCTGTAACAGTCCTTCTACACCTCAGTCTCCCAACTCTGCTATCTGTAAGATCCTTCTGACACCCAGTCTTTAAACTCTGCACTGTGTAACAGTCCTTCTGCACCCCAGTCTCCAACCTTTGCTCTCTGCAATGATCCTACTGCACCCTAGTCTCCAACCTCTGATCTCTACAAGAGTCAGTCTGCACCTCAGTCTCCAACATCTGCTCTCTGTAAGATCCTTCTGCACACCTGTATCCAAGCTCTGCTCCTTTCAACGATTTTTCTGCACCCAATTCTCCAACCTCTACTCTAT